>NC_085841.1:284210186-284514472 GCF_035594765.1 Anolis carolinensis
GTTTCCATGTAGTTGCAAACCCCAGATATTAAGAAAGAGTGTAACTGATTTTGGAAACACTGAGCTCAACAATGTTTTCTTCATATTCACAGTTCCCTATGTCTTTTTTTTTTTACTAGTTTTCCAGCTGGCAGATGTCTCTGCTTAGTGTTTGAACATACTCAGTCCCTTCCTGCACCCTGAACCCCATGACATTTACAGAGAGGACTTGCTGAGATAAACTGAGCATAAATGATACTGGATTCCTACATTTAACTACTGCTTTTTCTAAAATTCAATTTCCAGTAGATTCTTATCCTAGAGCCTTGCTGCAGAATCAAGAATTGTTTTGGCTTTATTTTCCTTTTGAATTTGCCATAATAAAAAGGATTTCTTTCTCTGTTTCAGATTAACCATAAGGAAAGAACAGTTTAGCTCATGACAGAGCTAGGAAAATTTCATATAACAGCAATAACCAAATAACAGCAACCTTACACATGTTTTTTAAGTTCCCACATCCACCCTCCTTTTCCCCACACAAAAAACACTAAAACAACCCAATGACCAGTCTTCTTGCAAAATCATTTCTCATCCCTTTCCCTTCCTCAGTTCTCACCTGCCTCTTCAATAGCCTTCACTGCTAACTATTAAACTACTAATTTCCAGTAAAATGTAATATCTGCAGAAACTTTAAATGCATTCACATTACCAAACTATAGCATTTTATAACACTTTAACTCCATGGGTCCTTCCAGTAAAATGATGGGTTCTGTAGTTTGGTGAACAAATGGGGAGCAATCAATTGTTCCGCTCAAGCACTAGAGCTCTTCACCAGAGAATTCTATGTACCCTACCTCACCAGACTACAAATCCCAGGATTCAGTAGCACAGAGGCATGACATGGCAGAGATTTTAGTGTTTTATAATTGTGCATTTCATAGAAATATCCTCTGATCTTTTAATTAATGTTTTTCTAAGCACCTTAAGAGGGCACTATCCAGACTGTGACACAAAAGGATTCATTCAGGATTATTCTATATTGTGGTAAATGTACTAGCTTTCAGGCCACCTTTACTGGGCCAAGAGTTTTTGTCCTTCCACAGAAAAGATTTAGGGCCCATAAATCCTATCCCCACCTTCATAAAATGTTCTAGAAGGGCTTAGTGTTTTTCTTTACAGGTATGGATTTTTGCAGACATGTATAAAGTAGACCTATGAGGCTGAGTCAACTGTGGTTGTGTGTGTTTTCACTCTGCCAACAGATCTGTTACCAAGAAACAAATATTGCTAATGAGGCCATGGAGGATTATTTACAAGTACTTTCTATGCCTCTCTATATGCAAGAAATGCCTTTTAAAGTTCAGAATGTGGAGAGACACAAATATTTGAAAAAATATTCTTTTACAACACTTCTGACATTTTCCTTTCACAATATTTTTTATGTTTGCATGGATTGCAAAATGTTAAGCTTGATGTTCTTGGAACATGAAATATCCACTGGTATGCTGGAAAAAAATTTCTGTGTCAACAACAGTGAAAATAGATGATCCATTGATTTATAGACTTAATGGAATGCAGCTATCAGAATGAGAATGTTTATTACTAGTAGCTGCTGAAAAGAAGAATGTCAGGGAGACCTTTGCTCAAAAATAGAGAATTACAAAATTATGATTTTTCCCCCCAATAAAGGAGCACAGCTTATTATGTACACCCTGGTCTCCTCCCACGGCCATAAAGTGAGAGAATGGGACAGACACATTCTGTAAGATGGTACTAGAAATCCTTTTTGTTCAATGGATGCACAAGTGTAACTCATCAAGAAGATGCTGGTCCATGTCCTTAAATATAACACCTGGTCTCTGCAATTCATTGGGGATGGCTTGTTGTTAGCAGCCCTGAAATCAAGTTCAACCCATGATGACTCTATGAATGAGATACTTCCAAATTACACCCCCCCCTCCCTGCCAGGAGCCCATGGATTTTTCATGATGCACGGAGAATCCATGGGCCTTTGTGATGAGGTCCTGAGTCAGAATACAGTCTTTCTCTTTTCCTATTGCCTTGTACTTCATAAAGCATTACTTTCTTTTCTCGTGAATGATATCTTCTCATGTCCAAAGTATGACAATCTCAGTTTGATCATCTTGGATTCTAGGGGGAAGTTAATTTTTTATTTATTTGGAGGGCACCAAGTTGGTGAAAACTGATATAAAAGATGTATTATCTAAATTACTATTCACACATCATGTTTTCATGTATATAATTACAAAAAAACACGAAGACCTTCTGACATTTTCTATAAGCCTGATCGGAGCACTTACATATGGAAAACTGGTCACACACACTCACATACACAAGCTTTGCTGATTTTGTTTCATTAAGCCATGTCTAGATTGCACATGTGTAAAAGAAATAAGTTAATCTATGATGTCTAGACTTTCTTTCCCACATGACTCTAGCATGGAAGGATTTGACCAATACTGTCCAAGCCTTTATAATCTATGCATCTGCAGCATATTTTCACTGTGCACAGGCCAAGTTCCTAAAGCAAGCTTGCCATGGAACTTTCCCTGTCATTCTTTTTCCTTTCCTTTTTCATCCCCCCCCCCCCACCAACTCTGTTTTGCATGCTGACTTTCTTTGGGACCCATAACATAAGAATTAATTTGTTGTATAATTTATTTTCCATTAAGAAATACAAACTTAGCAGTCTGAAAATTATTTTACTCCTTCCCATTCTAGCAGCTCCTAATTGATGTTAGCAATTAATATCTGCTTTTGTTTACACATACAATGCTAAAGTGGTAGAATATAGCCAGTTATTCTGTTTTTGCATGTGTTCATTAGCTGAACACCTAAACAGTGTATGATTTCATCATCAACTTTATGCATGTATAACAAAGTAGTTATTCTTGGTATGACCCCCTCAAATGGGGAGAAGCTGTATTGAGAGATGAAGGACCTAATCACTCTAGAGCTTGGATCCACTTTAAATCCACTTTAAATCAGCTTTAGGGAGTGGGCTTTAAATAGCTCAGCCAGATAGGACCTGGGCCTCACAAACTACAAACCCCGAAATTCTGTAGGAGGCAGAAACCGGATTTAAAGTGGATTCATGCTCTAGTGTGTTGAGTCATGAAGATTTAAGACCTCATCACATTAACTTCTGGCTGTGTCCTGGGATTCTTCCAGGACGGAGCCAGGATGAAGTCCAATGGAGCCCATCACATCACGCAGGGCTACTTCTGGCGGGGATCTGTCCTGGAATTGTCCTAGAACAGAGCACAGAGAACTCAGGAGGCGAAAGTAGCGATGCAGGCACTGGGGGGCATGAGGCAATGGTTTCCCCCACTGCCCCACAGATTCGCCAAGCTGCCTGCCGAATCCCCCCACTGCCGCCCATCATCATTGGGAAAGGCCATGACAGCCATGTGATGCAGCAGCTAAGAAAACGTAAATGTGATTCTAGGCTGCACCAAGAGGTATAGTAATAGTAATACTCTGATCTGCTTTGACCAGACCTCACCTGGAATACTGTGTCCAGTTCTGGGCATCACAATTCAAAAAGGATCTCTACAAGCTGGAGTGGATCCAAAGAAGGGCAACCAAAATGGTAAAAGGCCTGGAAGCCAAGCAACATAAATAGAAATTTAGGGAGTTGGGTATGTTTAGCTTGGAGAAGAGAAGTTTAAAAGGGAACATGACAGCCATGTTTAAATATTTGAAAAGATATACTGAAGATGGCATGGACTCATGAATTCATATTACAGGAAAAACTTCTTAATGGTAAGAGCAGTTCAACAGTGGAATATGCTGTCTTCTTCTGTGGGCCATATGCCAGGAGTGCTTTGATTACTGTATGTTTTCATGCATGGCAGGGGGTTTGACTGGATGGTCCTTTTAGTATTTTTCAACTTTATGATTTTCTGACAAGGAACAGTAAAAGAGATCCTGTTCTGATTGTTACAGCCTTGCTTGGTGATGGAAGAGGGTCAGAAACATCCCCCTAGTCACTAGCTGGATAGACCTCTGTCTCTTGGTATGACTGTTGCTTAGTAAATGCTTGAGAGGGCATTTATGATTGTGGCTGTAAACATAATTCAACTACTTGAAATAGTTACACATATTGGTAGAATCTCTTGTTTGCTTACTCCAAATGAGCCTCAATGTGTTTTGCAGAGTGCACTCTCTGTTAACTGTGTTAAGGATTGCAGGCTTAAATCTTTAGACTGCTGTAAGTGAGGACTCCCCCTCGCTTTCATTTTCCATCTGCAGTTGACAAATGCTGTTCATGCTATAGCATGCCATATCAGTTCTGCTGAGAGGGAATGAGAAGGAGAATTTCTCAGTTCATAACCCTCCAGATAATAAGATTGACATTTGGAACACTCAGGCATGCTCTTTTCCAGGAAAGTAGAATTAGCTATATCTGCACTCTCTCCCAGGATTTATTTAGAGTTCTAAAAAGCAATTTGGAAAACTTATAAAAATATGATACTGACCTCAAAGAAGGAAATCTCTAATGTTCTTTAGAGGGAAGTGAAACTATCAGTTTGTCATGAATACCGTGGGTTAATTGGCTGCATCATTTGAACCTTTACTGAGGTGGTGGTTTTTGCTCAATATAGCACAATTCTTTGTAAAACTACCAGAATGAATGTTCCTTATCCTGATTGCCTAGTGGCAGCATAACCTTCTTTTAGTACTTGGAAAAGGCCACTCATTCTCCTGTCTTCCACACTATTGAGTTACTACTAATGTCAACAAGAGTTATGTCTAAATGCTGATTGGAGGTTAGGACTCAGGGCATAAATCCTTAACCTTAATAAGAGCACTTAAAATGTCTACTGAACACACAGTCTGTTGAAAATAAGAAAGCATTTTGTCTACTAATACTGGAAAACATTTTTCTCACTGATGGAAGATTCATCACTTTGGATTTGCTAAAAACTTTAAAATATGGTGCTTTGCATAATTAATTCTGGGGGGAAAGGTATATATAAATCAACAAAATTACCAGTGTAGTTAATATATCTACTCCAATGGATAGATTAATTCCAGTTTGATATCTAAAGTTATGTTGCAAACACAAATACGTCATCTTTATGTTGCATCTACTATTGCTCTGCCATCACTTTAAAAAAAAAACTATTTTAATTATTACATTTAATTATTAATGTGTGCATGTATCTTCATCACCTATAGACTTATGATGATCTCAGGAATTCACAAGATTTTCTTAGGCAAGGAATACTGAGGTGGTTTTGCCAGTTCCTTCCCCCAAAATACAGCCTACAGCACCTGGTAGTGATTGACAGTCTCAAATCCAAGTTCTAACCAGGGGTGACCTTGCTTAGCTTCCAAGAATCAGACAATGCTGGTGCTTTAGGTTATTTTAAAATTAATACTGCTACATTTAATTCATTCACTTCCAGAAAACCCTGATGATTGCAAAGCCTTCTGCTTTGATTGTCATTCTTATCTTGATCATTGTAATTGCCAATATAAAGAAAAACTGAAAGATTAATAGGAAAATTGGAGCTTCATTCAACCTGCAGCTTTCTGCCTAGTTAGTTTCCTGATTGGGAAGCAGCCAAATGGTGTGAGAAGCCAGTGGGCAGGATAAAGGGGACTTGGGGAATATGCTTTCAGGATGAAATCCATCATACTCTAGTTTCCCACACATCTGATTCCTTGCACATTTCTTTTCAATGAACCAGAGGAAAGAGAAAACATTCACTAACTCCACATTTTAATTATTTTAATTATTTATTTATTTATTTATTTACAGCATTTATATTCTGCCCTTCTCACCCCGAAGGGGACTCAGGGCGGATCACATTACACATATAGGCAAACATTAAATGCCTTTTAACATAGAACAAAGACAAGACAAATATAGGCTCCGAGTGGGCCTCGAACTCATGACCTCCTGGTCAGAGTGATTCATTGCAGCTGGTTGCAGCTGGCTTGCTCTCCAGCCTGCGCCACAGCACAGTGTATAAACTTTGTAATTGTCACTCTGGGAATTTTGCAAATTACTTATGCAGTTGCAACTCTTACCTTCCTAAAATAAAATGTGAAATATCTATACTGTCTCATTAATGCAGTTAGATACCATTTAAGTGCCATAGCTCAATGCTATGGAATCCTGGGAGGTGTAGTTTCACAATGTCTTTAACCTTTTCTGCAAAAGAATTATGTTGTCTCACAAAACTACAATTCCCAGGTTTCCATAGCACTGAGCCATGGAAAATAAAGTGAGTTCAAATTGCAGTAATCCTGCTGTGTAGATGCACCCTCACTCCCCTCAAAACATAGGAAACATACAACATTGAAGTATTTATTTATTTATTTATTTATTACATGCATTTATACCCCGCCCTTCTCCCCGAGGGGACTCAGAGCGGCCTACATTCTGCCACGAGGGCCAGCAACAAATATACTATAAAGACAAAACAATTAAAACATGACTATTTTACCACCAGCACCACCACCATCATCATCATCCCCCACTTTATCTCCCCCGAAGAAGACTCATAAACAAACATAAACGAACATAACAGTGGGTCTTTCACATTTAATTACCATCCTTATTGCAGAACATTATGTGCATCCAGCTATCAGTCTGCCTCTTCCCCAAGATTACTCAATCCTTAGCTATTAATGGATAAAATCTATCAATAGCTAAGGATTGATGCAATTGAATCAATGATAGCAAAACTGTAGTGCAATAGCAGTTTCATAAGATAAAAGTCGTAATGTACCTTGTACCACAGTCTGAAATTTCATCCACTTTGGAGGAGAAACAACAATGCACATTTAACCCACCCACATGGCCTTGTCCTCCAACATATAGTGACCATTTCATAACCCTTTGCAACAGCTACCTGAGGCAGCTGGCTCACTCTGCTAGCTGTAGGGTTCACATTATCCGTGAACCACATTAATGTAACATAGCAGAATTTTTAGAATCTATCAAGCTGAATTATACAATTTTTACCATTATTCAACTAAAATATGGAATATTTTGATTGCATGTATTTGTCAATTTGCTGTTTCCTGCTATAAAGTAATGAAGCTGTTTAAGTTTACCCCATTTCAGGAGATCTTTCCAAATACAGTAGAGTATCACTTATCCAACATAAATGGGCCGGCAGAATGTTGGATAAGCAAATATGTTGGATAATAAGGAGAGATTAAGGAGAAGCCTATTAAACACCAAATTAGGTTATGATTTTACAAATTAAACACCAAAACATCATGTTATACAACAAATTTGACAGAAAAAGTAGTTAAATACGCAGCAATGCTACGTAGTAATTACTGTATTTACGAATTTACCACCAAAATATCACGATGTATTGAAAACATTGACTACAAAAATGCGTTGATAATCCAGAACATTGGATAAGCGAATGTTGGATAAGTGAGACTCTACTGTATTAGTATTTCCTGGAATCTTTTATATTGTTGCAAATACCCTGTGTGATAAAAATGTTCTTCATCATGATTGATTACTTTAATCAATGTAGTGTTTTATAGTCTGTAACTTGTATGTTTTTCCATATTTTTGAATTGCTCCCTTTGAGGAATAGGCAAGATTGTTGTATGTGCAAATTTCAAGCAATGACTAAGGCCCCTTCTACACTGCCATATAAAATCCAGATTATCTGCTTTGAACTGGATTATATATTAGCACAGAATCAGATAATCCACTTCAAAGCAGATAATGTGGACTATCTGATTTGATAATCTAGATTATATGGCAGCGTAGAAGGGGTCTTATTTGGAAAGAGTCCTCAATATGAAGGATATGAGATAGGTTGAATTACAGGAACAGTTTTTGTGGACTTTACAGCAATCTACGACACAGTTTTTGTGGACTTTACAGCAATCTACGACATAGAAAAATGCTGCATAAAGTCTACCATATTGCACGAGACTATGATTTTACAAAAACTGCCCAGACCCTCCTAGAAAACCACAGCTTCTATGTGAAGTTTCGAAGCAGGAAAAGTAGATGGAGGAGGCAAAAGAATGGTTTACCCCAAGGCAGCATTCAGAGGCAGTCCAACCATAAGGCAAACTAGGCACTCGCCTGTGGCGCCATCGTCCCGGGGGCGCCATTGTCCTGGGAGGAGGGCACCACTCTCCGCCTCTTTCTCCTTCGGGCCTCCCGGCGGCTGCGCTGGGCCTTCTGTCCAGCGCGAGCTTGTCTTCGCACCACGCAAGGCCACCTTTGGGGCCTTCAGAGATTGTGAGGTCTGTGGGAACTTGGAAGCTAGGTAAGTGGGGTTTATATATCTGTAGAAGGTCCAGGGTGGGAGAAAGAACTCTTCTTTGAAGCAGGTGTGAATGTTGTAATTAATCACCTTGATTAGCATCAGAGCCGGCCCTAGGTATTTTTCAAGTGTAGGTGAACAGAATTTTGGCGCCCCCCCCAAACCAATCACTAAAGAATAAAAGCGTTGGATAAGCGAAAATGTTGGATAATAAGGAGGGATTAAGGTAAAGCCTATTAAACATCAAATTACATTATGATTTTACAAATTAAGCATCAAAACATCATGTTCTACAACAAATCAATAGAAAAAGCAGTTCAATACATGGTAATGTTATGTAGGAATGACTATATTTGCGAATTTAGCACTAAACATTGAACAGGGATATAGAGCAGTGTGGACTTAGATAACCCAGATAGCCCTCAGTATTTAAAAAAATCTCTAAAATCAGGACAATAAATAAACAACAACACTCTGAAAACAGAAGAAATCCAGACAGTAAACAATCAGGGACAGCTAACACCTCCCAAAAAGGTTCTTCCAGGCAAGAAGAAGCCAGGCCTTGAAGCCACAGGGCCATTAAATGCTAATCAAGGTGATTAATTACAACATTCACACCTGCTTCAAAGAAGACTTCTTTCTCCCACCCTGGACTTTCTACAGATATATAAACCCCACATACCTAGCTTCCAAGTTCCCACAGACCTCACAACCTCTGAACGTCCCAAAGGTGGGCTCACGTGGTGTGAAGGCGGGCCCGCGCTAGCCGGAAGGCCCAGCACGGGCAGTGGGAGGCCCAGCGCGGCCGCCAGGAGACCTGAAGGAGAAGGAGGCGGAGAGTGGCGCCCTCCTCCCAGGACGATGGTGCCCCCGGGTCGATGGCGCCACAGGCAAATGCCTAGTTCGCCTTATGGTTGGACCGCCTCTGATTAGCATTTAATGGCCCTAATGGGGAGAGTCAGACTCTTTCGAGGAGCATGAAAGAAAGCGGCTCCGGGATTTGTTTACAGACCCGACAGATGAGGACTCATTTGAGGGTTTTTCTGAGGGTTTGGAGGAAGAGATGGCCAGCTCGGAGGAGGACGACATGGAATGGACTCGTGTGAGGGGGGATTTGGGTGTTGGGGAAACAGGCAATGAAAGCATGGGAGGTGACTGACGGGTTGCAGGATCAGACCCATGGACTGGCTGGAGGGATGGAGCGGGATCCACAGCTGGGGATGCTGTGGGGCGTAGTCAAAGGTGCTTAAGCTCTGATGAGGATGATGACGTTGGGGCACCTGGAATTGGGATGGCAGCTGACAGCGATGATGAGCTTGAACTGGGATAAATTGGGGTTTGGGACCAATGTCTAATTGCGTTGGGCAAGGTAATCTGGACGGAACCTTAAACTGAATCCTGACTACGACCACGCTTTTCGTTCGCTGCAGGAAGGAATAAACAAGCCTGGTTTATTCACCTGCTGTTTCTGAGTAGCAGAGAGGAATCTGCTACCAGTCTGTTGTTTACATTCTGACTCCTGTTGATCCTCTTTTGCTTGCATTGTTTGCCAGGCTGAAGTAAGCACTTTTGATTTAATCCGGATTATACTTCTGTTTAACCCGGTTTATCCCTTTGAACCGTTTAAGCTCAAACTGAGCTGTTTTTTGTTACTTATCACACTGAAGTCAAGTGTTTGCCCTGTTCTTTGTTTCCTACGGGCGTTTTTAGTTCTGTAACCTCAATAAACTGAGTTTTGTTTTACTCGCTGGCGTTCTGTCTGTGACAAAATGTGTGTATGTGTTTCTATTTAGCAACATAACCAGTCAATAATCAAAACCACGTACTTATTCTCACTTATTCTTATAAGGTGTTACATCTTAACCCGTTGAATATCACATACTCTGAGAAATCCAAATATTTGAACTTAACAAAGGAGGTAGCTACAAAGGAGTTCTTGTCACATATCTTGAACTAAAATTGTCCAAGATTGGTTTGCTACTTACTGCCATATATGTCTCACTCCAAACACGTGGTTGCACAGCAGTTTCAGGTTCAGGCCAAACTCACAGAGATAGTCCCAGGGCTGCTGTTGTGTACATGAGAGTTCTACTCAAGGCAGCAACAAATTTAGGTGTGTGTGTATATATATGGATGCTGAGGACCTCAGTTTCAAGTTGATTCACATCGTAATTTTCCCCAAATAGAATTATTAATAATAGCGAAGTTATTTAAATGTGCAAAGAACTTAAGGGGTGAGGGTTTGTAAACAATTTCTATCCATTTGTCCATCAATCCATGAATATAACATCCTTGTGAACACATTGCTTAACTTGTTTATGAGCCATTAGGAGCCTAATAAAGCCAACTTTTGCCTGGTTTCACTTCATGCAAAAAATTTTATGCTTGATAACTCTTCAATTTTCATAGCCTATGCAAACTACGTGAACTTAGATACGTGCTCAGTTGAAGATGCCAAAAGATGTATCTTTTTCGAAAAAGTGGAACATTCAACAAACTTACAAATGCAGTTATGATGAGGTTATTGACCAGAGGTTGGAAAAAACAGTTTACTGAAACTCTCTTCATTTGGAAAAGAACTTCAGGGGCCTGATGCCAAAGACCATTCCCAGAAGCAGAAGGAACAGCAAACACTGCCGGTTTAAGAGACTGCACAGAGGCTGATGTGTCCGTAGTTCTAAATATATTTTCTCTGTAGCTTGAGACATGATCTCTGAATTGCCTTGTTCTTCTAAAATTACTTTTCCATGGAGAAAGTATGTAGATATTTCTACATGTATATTCAATCATAGTTACCTCTGAGGAGTTATAGGTAGAGATGCGCACGAACTTAGTTCTTATCATTTCCTCCATGTCTTTCATTTATTTGGAAGCACAAAACAGAAAGCCCCCCTCCCCACACGAAACTGAATTTGACACAAAAGCCTGCTTTTGTGTGGAGCCAAAATTTCATGCATGCGGGCTTCTTCTTTTTCTCCTCCTCCCTCACACCCACAATGCCTCGCATTCACTCACGGGAGTCACAGCCAGGCAGCCCCACATACCGACCTCAGCATCAGGGCGGAAGGAACAACCTCCCCTTCCTCCTTTCCAGGTGTGTGTGTGTGTGGGTGTGTGACTGTGCCAGCACTCGGCTGCAAGCAGGCACTGGGAGGTGTGTGTGCACTTTCCAGGCCTGTGCCCCGCCACACACACACTTTCTTTCCAGGGACAGTTTGTGTGTGATGTAGGACATGCAGGCAGGCCTGGAAAGCTTGTATGCGCTTCTCAGTTCCTGCTTGCAGTTGAGCACTTGCACAGTCACACATACCCCGACGCCCACCACACTCTCCGAGTTGAAAAGAGGGAGGGGCAGTGGTTCCTTCTTGCTTGCTTGCTGGGGTCTGGATGTGGGGCTGCCTGGCCAAGACTCCCATGAGTTAATGTGGGGCATTGTGGGCATGAGGAAGGGAGAAAGGGAGGAGGAGGAAGAGAAGAAGCGCAGTGCCTGCCAGGCAGCTGAATTCCTCAGGAAGTGTGAAAAGCGCCCCCCCCCAAATAATGGGCCGATTTTCAGGCCACTGAAACAAAACAATAGAAAACAACCCTCCCAATTTCAGGAGGCTTTCCGAAAATGGATTGGGCCCCACAATGAAAGCTGGAAACAATATGAGACAAGCTTTTACCCAAATGCACACCACTAATTATAGGCCGGTAGTAGGTCTCTTTCACACTGCACAGGTATATTACTTTGATACCACTTGCATATGCTTGTCGTATTGAATCCTGGGATTTGTAGTTTGCTAAGTCACTAGAGGAGTTCTCTGGCTGAGAATTCAAAGTGCCTCTTCCTAAACTGTGAATACCAGGATTCTCTAAGGACCTTAACTCACAAGGAGGAGATAGCAGAGGGAATTGTCTTATAAGTATGATGTTCAATGGCCTTCTGTTTCCAAAGGAAATGGAGAGTGTAACAATAGTTTCCATCCCACCTTAAATACCCAGTTTCAACCATTTCTATGGACAGGGAGAGCAGTGAAGTCAATTCCTCCCTGGCTTCACAAGTCTCAATTTCTGTCTAATCTAAATCTCAATCTAATCTAAACTAAATCCATAATAAAAGCTTAAACCCATATGTGTGTATGTGGCACAGGTGTCCACTCACACAGACAGCCTCCGGCCTCCACAAACAGGCTACAATTCCCAGGGCTCAGAATCCAGCAAGTCACCCCTTTGCACTGACATTGCGGTTACAGCGAGCTCCATGAACATGTAGCCCAAACCCTGCCAATGTAAGGACAAACACTACGGCCCACCCCCCAAGGAATGCTTTCGTTTGGGGACAATTTCATCCTAGATTTTGCTTTTTCTTCCACCACAGGCAGGCATCCCAGGGTTCTCCATTGCTGGGGAATTTGCATGGCCCCGCCCACTGCCCTTCCCTTTCCAATCTCTCTGCAGAACAAACACAGCAGAACTGAGCAGCAACTAAACTTACTGGAGGAGTTTGGGGATTGACTGCACATGATGGAAGTTGTAGTTTACCCTGCATCAAGTCACACCACTGTGACTCCTACTGGGAAATTTAGAGGAGTTTTAGTTCACCTACACCCAGAACACTATGAACCCAAACAATGATGGGTCTGGGCCAAACTGGCCATGCATACCTGATATGCCCAGATTTGAATACTGGTGGGTTTTGGAGGGGAATTGCCCTAAACATTTGGGAGTAGTAGGTACTGGGATTTATAGTTCACCTGCAATGAATGAGCACTTCTAATCCTATTGATAATACACCAGGACCACATTTGTCACACTGAGCCACCATAACCAATACAACATATTGCACAAGTTTGGGGAAAAGGGAGTTATAGTTCACCTGCATCCACAGAAATAGAGCCCCCATGACTTACTTTACATCCAGGTAGTGTTGGGAGGGGGATGGACTGTGTATGAAGGAACATGCATATGGGAGTTGGGCCCGGGCTGTGGTGCAGGCTGTTGAGCAGCCAGCTGTAGCCAACTGCAATAAATCACTCTGACCAAGAGGTCAGAGTTCGAGGCCAGCTCGGAGCCCGCGTTTGTCTTTGTTCTATGTTAAGGCATTGATGTTTTCCTTATATGTGTAATGTGATCCGCCCTGAGTCCCCTTCAAGGTGAGAAGGGCGGAATATAAATACTGTAAATAAATAAATAAATAGTTCCCTGTACCAACTGAACCCAGCTGACACTGGATCTACACTAAACTTCTAACACAGGCAAACAATACCTTTCTCAAACGACCCGGGCACCGCCGGGTCCCCAATCTAGTACACTATAAAGATAAAATCCACCTGAAACAGTCCTGCATTGTTTGGTGGGGTCCATGAATAAAAACAATAAGATTACTTCCCTGGCTTTCCCCTCCTCTACAAAAGACAAAAAGGCAAAGAAAACTTTAAAAAGATGGCAAGGGCAGCCATAGTTTTGCATATTTGCATATTTCCATGAACAATATAGATGCATATTACAAATCATTCTATAATTTATTAGAAATCTTAATTCCATGGGATATGACTATGTTTCAATGACCTAGACATCCTTTCAAACAGTGTGTCAGCTGCAGTGTGAAGGAGTGTCATGTGAATGTACATATAAATGACAAAAATCTTGAAAATATATCATATATTTTAAAAATATAAATTCAACAAAATCTGTCACATTAGCAGTTTGCAATTGCATTATATGGTTGGTGTAAACATATATGCAGTTAAACTGCATTTTATGGGTCTACACTGACCATATAATACAGTTTGATACAGCATTATACGGCAGTGAACATGGGGTCATAGTACAAGGAATTCTGCCAACTACAGTTTGTATTGCAATTGCATCTTTCTTGCCTTTATATGAGGTGGATATGTTAACTTGACAGATATTTAAATTAATTTGGTGCTTTTTATTGCTTTATTTTCCCACATGGTTTAAATTGATTTTGTTTGCATATTCCATTGATATTTTATTTGCAGCTATTATAGTTAACTGTCTTGAGCACCAATTCTGGTCAAATGGCAAAATAGATTTAGTTTTTTTTTAACTTATTTGTTTATTTAATTTATGGCCTGCGTTTCTCCCAATACAGCATTTGCTGTGCCAAAAACCTAGATAGACACTCATGAGCAATTCCCAAATTCCATTGAAAATTTGTTTTAATATCTGCCTGTTTTAATTCATTTTTAATGGATCATTCACTAAACTGCTCTTGCAAGAATCTGATATCAGCTACTTTCTCTGATGTTAGCTAAAAGGCCCTTCAGAAACGTGTCTTTCACAGTTGGTAGGGAAATGGCGTTGGCAAATGGTAACAGATGAACATTAAATAAAGTGCTGTGAAATTCACTACAGCAAAAACAGTCAGGTCTCCTGTGATTCCAAGCCAGAAACACATTAGTAAACTGCTATTAACAGGCAGACAATAGATCATCACAGCAATCACATTAAACTGGACTGATTTCTAGCACAAAATCTCTGTTTGAAAGACAGAAGTACACTTTGTTGGAAATTGTTTAACACAATAACAGTGAACGGAATTTCATTTTGATCCAGAGTCAAGATTATACTAATTAGGTAATAAATGGTCAGATAGTTTCCAAAGCAATTTCTTTTCCTATTCATGCAGACAATATTGATATCATTTTTCTTAAACATTGATTAATAATGGGAACTATAGCTTTTAAAATAACACATTTATATTAGAAACTATAAAAATAAAGAACTATAATGAAATAAAAGTCTTGTACTATCAAAGAAGGAATAGAAATAAGTCAAAATAGTACATTGTTTTTATTAACATTTTCAGTCATTCTGAAAAAAACTACTACTTATTTTACACCAATAATTTTGCAAAACGTCTTGTAAAAAGCACGTGTCCTCACTTGCACCCACTTTCAGCCATCACACTTGTATGTTACCTCATTTGCACACTACTTTTATTGAAAGATATTTGGTTAATAAATGGAATTATCCCTTTGTAACAATATTTCTGATTTAAATTTTTTTTCCTAAATCAAGCAAACGGCACATTAGTTTCTGATCCTAAGACATGTTGTAAGGCAGCTTACAACATTCTCCTGCACTTTCAGACAGCACATATGGATCGTGGCTTGAGAGTGCCAGAAAGGAGATTCCAACCACAAAAACTGTCAATTTGTGAAATTCCTTAACTTATCTAAAGATCCAACCCTAATTAACCACTGATCTAGATACTATAGTCCTTTTGATGTAGCCCAATATCCCATTGGCTTTTTTTAGTTGCTGCATCACACTGTTAGTCCACATTCAACTTGTTGTCCACAAAGACTCCAAGGTCTTTTTCACATTGACTGTTGTCGAGCCAGGCATCACCCATCCTGTATCTTTGCATTTAACTTTTTCTGCCTAAGTGTAGTATTTTACATTTGTTTTTGTTGAAATGCATTTTGTTAGTTAGGCCCATTTGTTAAGGTCATTTTGAATTCTGATCCTGTTCTCTGGAGTGTTAGCTATCCCTCCCAATTTCATGTCATCTGCAAATTTGATAAGTGTACCCTCTAAATCTTCATCCAAGTCATTAATAAAGATGTTGAACAGGACAGAACCCTGTGGCACTCCAGTAGTCACTTATTTCCAGGATGAAGTGGAACCATTGGTGAGAACCCTTTGGGTTTAGTCGCTTAGTCAGTCATGGCATAGATATTGTATAAGTTTTGAAATATTTTATCTATTTAGTTTTAAATATTTTGAATTGATTGACCAAAGCCACTAGCCTCTGTTTTCTCTAGCCTCTGCATGAGGGTTATTCTATTCATGCAGCAGGAACAATAGAAAATAAATTCATTTTAATGAAAGGAGTACATTTATGGACCCAGAGGAAATAACTAAGAAATCAATATCTATTTTGCTCAATAAGCGGCTTTTAAGCTAATTCAGTTGTTGGAATCAAAGTGTAGTGAGGGAGCCACCTGGCACAGAACTGGTCTGGGGGAGAAGAAAGACATAATGTCATTCTTTTTGAATCTAAGTGGCTGAAATACTTTGGGAAAACACCTGTGCTGTATATTGATAGAATCTTTAAAGAACATGTTAACTTTTCCAATGTAAATCTACATTCTGTCTGTTTTTCCCATTCATCCTGCAACAACCATTAATTCTCCTTCCTTTCCTTCCCTCTTCCCCCTTTCCTTCTGGAATGGTACTCACCCCCCCCCCCCCCCCAATCTTACCATAATTTGTTGAATCTCAGGCATTTGTCTTGGGAAAATGAATTCTCATATTCTTTAGATAAAGTAAGCCTTAATAGTATACTCCACAAACCATAGTTACATCTCTGTGATAAGAAAGCATGGAAGCTTTCACCAGTGGGTGTGAAAAAGAATAATAGAATGATAGAAAATCTTTACAACATTGTGAAATGTTAGTGTGTTTACGTTTATGTGACTTTAAGTCACCTCTTGGCTTGTGGTGACCTCATGAATTTCATATTGTTTTCTAGGGCAAGGGATATTCAAAGGTGGTTTGCCAGGAAAAGAACTTGCACTCACCGAAACTATTGCAACAAAGGGGTTGTGTGTTCCTTGTAGACAGAACTTATTAATGACTTAATGGCTATAGCTTGTTGGAGAAGTTTGGGTTTGTACCCAGTCTTCAGAGACAGCTTTTCATACAGCATGTACCATCATAATCAGATCAGACATTTCCAGGAATGATTGTAGCTGGCATGCTAGCTTTGATACATTCTTGATCACCACAGAAAATCTGGACCTCCGTGCTCAGGGTTCAACCCAAACTGTGACCTGTTTTGTCAGGGTGAGCATAACTCACTCTCCTGGACCAAAAGATATTTGCTATGGATCAAAAGACATTTGTTATGGATCAATAGATATTTTGGATTTCAAATTATTTAAACAATAGCAACAATACTTAAATTCTTCATCTACTTTTGCTTTCTTTTTTGTCATTTTAGATGAAAGTTGTTGGAACCTCTGATCTATAATTGATCAGCTGTAAATTTGCCTTTTAACTATGTCAACATTTCAATGTATGATCATCAGAATCTCAAGTCACTCCTGACACGAAAAAAGTATGATTGAAGAGGTGCAGTTGCTAAGTGGTTTCACCAGGGCCGTAGCCAGAAAAAATTTTTGGGAGGGGTTTTGAAAATTTCGGGGGGGGGGGTTGAACCCCTAGCGCATACCCCTCCCCGCTACAAACCTGTCAATATCTGCTTGAGATAGTGCCTGGAGGGACTCTTAATGTTTTGCATCTCATAGACTTAGCATGGGGATTTGGTTAACCAGTTAAAATTCATGAGTAAACGAGATTTTTTTTATAACTTGAAAAATTTCGGGGGGGGGGGGGTTGAATCCCTAACCCCCCCCCCCTTGCTACAGGCCTGGGTTTCACCCATTTATGTTTGGTTTCAACTCCCAGCAGCTAGTTTTTGGAAGCTATGGTGTTTTACAATGATCTTCTAAAAGACCATTGGCAAAATTTTAATAAGTATAAATTTTGGGAGAGTGTGGATAGGGTTGCTATTAACCTTATTTAATTGTATGTGTTTGTAAGTTTTTGAATTTCTGGTTATGGTTTCATTGTAGTTGAATACTCAGAACCTGATATGTGAAGAACTTTCTCATCATGCTTCACATGGGTGGCTGAATGATTAGACCACTTGGGTTGAGTTTGTTTTTCAGGCCACAGTTTATTATGTAACCATAGTTTATACAGTCACCTAAGGAGAGTACAAAGAATCATTTTACTCTCCTTAACCCACCCATTTTGTCAGTTAGCTTTAAGTTAACCTCTTTAACTGAAGATGCCTGGGATCTAACCTGGCACCTTCTCTGGGCAAAGCATGAGTCCTAGCAAGGACTATGGCTTCTTCAGAAATCCATAGAAATCAGTCTGAATCATGGATGCTACGTAGTTTTTGATGCTCGCTGCTGCTGCTATGGGATAATGCCAGCTGGGTAAACAATAAAGTATTAGCATGTCTGAAATAGCTGTGTGTAGTGCTATTTAATTTATTTATGTATAAGAAATATGTATATCTTGTGCTGTATCATAACACCTAAGGACAGTGTAGTCCTATTTGAAATTAAAAATAGTGAAAAATGTCTAAACAATATCAAACAACAAGTTAAAACAGATTGATACATATAACTAACCAAATGAAATATTGGTCTTGTACAGAGGACACAGATATACTTTTTGTCAGGTACATTTTCTAGACATTTAACTGGTCTAATAAGAATGGGACACATGATGCATATTTCTATAAATCAAACTTTCATGTCTAAAATAATGTTTGTTTGTTGCAGTAATTGTATAAATAACTTTCAGTCTACTTCCATTATTGGGGAGGAATGGTAGGGTATGCTTTAGAACAGTGGTTCTCAATCCTTGCCCCTCCAAGTGTTTTAGACTTCAGTTCCCACAATTCCTAACAACTGATAAATTGGGAGTTAAAATCCAAAACACCTGAAGGATCAAAGGTTGAGAACCACTGCTTTAGAATACTTTAAATACTTAGGCTGAATACTTTTGGTAACAGAGGAGCTGCTTTAGGGTAAGCTGGTTTTGATGTTGCTGAAGGATCTATATGGTACCTTTTTGTACAACACTTTCCGCAGCTTGTGCAACTTCAGTCAGGTGGCACCTGGGCACAACTCTTCTTCAACTGAAAGAGCTGCTCTAACTTTCTGGGCACAAACTACAGGTTTAAAAATTGTACTAAATACATAGACCCTGGTGGACAATGATTCATCTGGGGTATGTGGTACTGCTTTCCCTTCTACATGCTGCATTCCCATGTGGAAGGACTGAATCATCGCCCCTTGAGATAACATATCATGTGTGTCAGCAAATTGTACTAAAACTTCTGTCTCCTTAGAGCTATCACATGAAACCAATACATTCAGACTCAAAGTAAACCTTCTCATAGGTTCCACAAAGCTGCAGGCTTACTACACATATGTTTAGCATGCCTCAAAAGTACACAGTTTGGACAATTTAAAGGCACACCCAGATCCTCACAAAAGCTAATAAGCCTGCTGTTTTGAACAAGGACCCATGGAAAGCACTTGTTATATAATTAATTCTCTTGCCCTGATATGTACTTTTAAGATTTTATACTTTGGTGACAGTGTGCCAATTTTTAACTGGTCTGCATCTGACTTTGAAATTGATATGTCTTTAGAAATAATGATAAATTAATCAACACCAACCAATGGTTTCATTTCACCTTGGAAATATCTAATTCACAGTAGGACCAACTGGAAAATGGTAGTTAACAAAGGTTAACATGCATGGTCAAACTTTGCTCCCAGAAGCTCACTCATGTAATATGAGAATTATATTGTCCCCCAAAGGAACATAATAAAAATGATAGCCAATTTCCTGCCCTGACCTTTTAATGTCAGCAGCCATTCATGCTATCTTAGGCTTTACACTTGGTAAATAATATTCCCTAAGTAATGTTTATGAAATCTCCTGGCTTGTTGTTTAAAAAGTAAACATCTCTTTAGTGTGCCTATCTTCTTTTTGGATAGACCTTTCTGGTGTAAATAGTAAATACAGCTTCCAGACCATAGAGGAGTTGCTGGAGGCAGTATGATTGAAGCCATGGCATTCACATGAAAGTTAATTTAATCTAAGGCCACCTCAGTGAAGGAACCCCGGTGGGAAGTGCGTTAAAGCGCTGAGCTGCTGAACTTGCAGACCAAAAGGTCCCAGGTTCAAACCCTGGGAGCAGTGTGAGCGGCCACTGTTAGCTCCAGCTCCTGCCAACCTAGCAGTTCGAAAACATACCAATGTGAGTAGATCAATAGGTACCACTCTGGTGGGAAGGTAATGGCACTCCATGCAGTCATGCCGGCCACATGACCTTGGAGATGTCTACGGACAACGCCGGCTCTTCGGCTTAGAAATGGAGATGAGCACCAATCCCCAGAGTCAGACATGACTGGACTTAACGTCAGGGGAAACCTTTACCTTTATTCAGGAGAAGAACAGGGCTTTAATGTACTAGATGAAGTGGCTTACTGTTGTAAATCATGTTCCACAACTAGGCTGGAGACAAGAGGGATGAGGAAATTTTTTCTGGATGCATGACACATATTCTGTTTTTCTATGGTTTCCCACACCTGATTCCCCCCTCCCCTTTTGAGCCAACCTTTTGGTGCAATGATAGACATCTGGGAATAATTGTACACAAATCCCTGTGCTGGTCAGTCTTACAACAAAGCAGATGTTGATTTCACTGTCAACTGCCAAATCTCTGCTATGATTTAAAGCTTCTGATAAAAAATTTCTCAGCAATGAGTCTGTCTTTCAAACATAGTGGGAACTCGGTGCAGCCAACAATATGCACAAGCCAGGAATAATTTTTGTGAGGCACCTGTTCCAATAATCTCTAAGGGAAGTCTGGCAACTACACAACCACATAAATATTACAGACTAACAGACTGCCCACCAATGTGACAACTGAACTTGGGAGATGAAAGACACTCATATACTGTGGAGATCAGCAAAGGTCAGTTGCTTTGGTATTCAAAGATGTCTTGCTTCTTCACTGGGTTCTTAGCAGGAGAAGACAGGTCTCCAAACATTTAAGAGCCATGCAGCGGCAGAATTTAGACAGGTACAATTTTCCTCACAGGTACACCACAAATTTCATGTGCTGTGTGCCAGTTTGGTATACTGAATTTTAGACCAAGATTTCAGTGACAAATCCTCATCAGGCATGAAGCTCAACAGGTAATATTGAATTAGTCAAGTACACTACAGTGACCCTAATGCATTCATCTCAGAAAATGCCCAGACTTTTCGAAGCCCATTTTTCATGGCACTTTCCCCAAAAACTTAATGGAGCAGCCATCTAGAGTAGGATAAGCAGCTATGGAGCCAAAGAGCTTGCCAAACAGTGGAAAAGAAATGAAAACCAGAAAATAACCTCTTTGGGTTTTGAAACAAAAAGTTAAACAAATGTCTCTGATTTTAAACATCCTGGGTAAGGAAATGTGACTTGTTTGAAAGAAATGAATTGGTGGTCTTGGAGGCATTCTTGGGAGATATTTTCCCTTTTTCCTAGAAAAAGAGTGGCCTGGTAGAGTGGGGATGAAAGTTAGGTTTCAAACAGGCTGTGGTTGGTGGACTGGATGCTGTTCTCATATCATATATTGCCCATACTATTCTGTTGAAAATAACACATGCATGTGGCAGAATGAATCATAATACAGAAACAGAATAAGTTATTGGTAACAATATACATTTGGAAATCAGTGTGAGGAATATTATTTGGTTATAAGAAATGACAAAAATAAACAATATCTCCTTCTACTGATCGCTTTATTTATCTTCGGATCTCAAGGATGTATTCTAATATATTTTCTTGGAGTTTCATGTTGTAAGAGTTTCAGTCTAGCAACTTCAAAGAAGCACTGCTCACAATGTATGGTAACTATTGAATGTCTTATCATATCTAGTTCTATTTCTCCATCCAAATAGTTTAGATGATCTCATTGATTTTTATGACAGCTCTTCTAAATAAAGGCTTTGTGACATGGACCTAACCGCATACAGATAACCTACTTCATACTTTGTATGAGATCCTGCATAATATGGTTGCAGAACCTGCAAAACTCTTTTAGTGGAATTTATTTTTCACTGCAGATACAACCCACTCCCACCTTTAATTCTGTAGCACTTGAGTGATTAAGTGAATACACATTTGTATTCCATTGTACCTATGTGGTTATTGCATTATATACTTTGTGGTTATTGCATTATATACTTTGGGTATTAGTATCTTATAGATACATCATAGGAAAAAAGGCAGCTGGTAAAATAATTCAGTAGGAAAATGTTTTCATTGGGGACTTATGAAATTCTTTTTTTGTCTTTTAGTTCTGAAAGGGAAGATGTCTAGCCTGAAGAAGTGTCTTCCCAGTGCCATTCTCAATCAGCTAGTAAAATTGTTTAAAATTCTGTATTAAAAGTGTATGTTGTTATTGTTTGCCTCTAAGTTGTTCTTACTTATGATCTCTTTAAGGCAAATCTATGGGGTTTTCTTGGCCGGATTTGTTCAGAGTGAGTTTGTATGTGCTTTCTTTTGAGGTTTGAAACAGTTTGATTTGCTCAAGGTAATCTAATGGGTTTCTATGACTAAGCAGAAATGTGAACTCTGGTCTTCAGAGTCATAGTCCAAAGCTTGAGCCATTTCACTACACTGTCTCCCCATTTTATACAACTTTGTGTGATCATGTGTTTAGTTTAAATATGTATCATTTACAGTAGAGTCTCATTTATCCAACATAAACGGGCCGGCAGAATGTTGGATACGTGAATATGTTGGATAATAAGGAGGGATTAAGGAAAAGCCTATTAAACATCAAATTAGGTTATAATTTTACAAATTAAGCACCAAAACATCATGTTACACAACAAATTTGACAGAAAAAGTAGTTCAATACGCAGTAATGCTATGTAGTAATTACTGTATTTACGAATTTAGCACCAAAATATCAAGATGTTTTGAAAACATTTACTCCAAAAATGTGTTGGATAATCCAGAACATTGGATAAGTGAGACTCTACTGTAGTAGCAAAAATCTAGGGAATAATATGACTGGTCCATACTCAGTTGATTTTAAATTTGTACACAAAGCTCAACTACAGGGTGGAGAACTTGCAGGGTTTGGGTGGCCATACTGCTCTCCCAGGACCCTGGAGAGCTGCAACAACCCCCCCCCCCCATCCTCAAGTGTCTCAAGTGTCATGCCCATTTTTTTCTAGCAGATTTGCTGTAAGCTATGGAAAGCCCCCCTTTTAAAAAAGAAAGTGAAGTAGAAATCAATTTACCGCTCATATCCTGTAAAGATGTTACCTCCTCCCAAAACCACAAACAAAGGGCCACATACATGGTAAACCTGCTCTTTCAGGGGATGTTAAGGGGCATTTGGGGACAAACATTTTTTCCAGATAGTACAGGAAGGGACCCATGGCCTTAGGATGAATTTGGAGCTTTTGGGCCACACGTTCCCCACCACTACTGTAATAAATTGTTTGAGTTGAGAAAATTGAAGGCCTATCAAATTGGTTAGTGTATATTACGGCTGTGCACAGATCAAATTTTCAAAACTGGCTCCGGCTCTTCCGGCTCTCTCGGCCAGCTGTAACAGCATGCCATCTATTCCCCGACTGCAACAGACCATAAGGCTGCTGAGCACAGCTACTTTCAGTTTCATTTGACTACATATGGAGAGTAGAGAGGCAGCCGCGTGCCTGCATGGGGCTTCCCTGTGAGCCCTGCCTGTTGAGCCAATCAGAACTGAAGAAAGCCATGAAGTGTCTTTTAGCCAAGCTGGGCCTCCAGTTTTCTGCTGTGAGCAGGCTTCTGAGTGAGACAGATCATGCTCTAGTTTGCTGGTGATCTAAATGTCACTCGCAGCACTGCATAGCTTGCCTTGCTTTTTGATTCAAATAGCAATAAATAAGCATTTACTTAAGAAACTGCCACAGATGGTGCCCTTCACACAAGGCAAGCTTCAAAGGTGGGGTAGCGGTCGATGCCAGAAAATGTGGTTTCTTAAGTCTGATGCCTTAGTCCAGGTGTCATAGAAAAATCTCAGGAGAAATAATGCCAGAAAAGGTGGTTTCTTATGTTTGGTGCCTTACAACCTCTTCACATGGGGCTAAATTTGTCAACATGCCAGTCACTCACTGAGCTGGCCGACTCCCATCACATAATGCCAGTGTGGCTCTGTGGGTGAAGGAGGGTGGAGCCGGTGCAATCGGAATGGCATGAGCCACCCCAAAGCCCCCCAATTTCACCCTAAAAGTTAAGTAAAACTTACTGGTCACCATAACTTTCCTCTTGGCACAAGAAATTGATGCACCAGGAGATCTGGTGGCGAGGAGGACATGAGGAGGGAACTAATGGCGACCAAGTAAATTTTATTTTACTTTTAGGGGTAAATGGGGGGCTAGGGAGAGAGAGGGTGGATGCCATTCTGCAGCTTTGAGCTTCAGGAGCCCGAAGGGTTTGAGATGGCAATGGGGACTCACCCCCCAGGTAGTCCCAGGACTATCTAGAAATGAGTCTCCACAGGAAGGCTTGGATCTAATAGGATATCTAATTAATTTCTTTGGAGGCTTTTAAGTAGAGGCTGGATGGCAATCTGTTGTAGGTGCTTTGAACATGATTTTCCTGCTCCTTGGCAGAGGGTTGGACTGGATGGCCCATGAGGTCTCTTCTAACTCTATGATTCTATTATTCTAATTTAGAATAAACCAGGGAAACCTTGGTATGTTCTGAATTCATGCATTTTTACCAGAGGTATCATTTGGACGCCTCAGGTAAAAACTGAGACAGGTCCCAGAGGAGTTCAGAATCCATTTGTAGGATTTTTATAGATTCCCTTCTTCCATTTACATCTCCATTCATCAATTGACTTGCTATGCTTGCACCTCCCTCTAGATCAGATGTGGAGGAATGCAAGAAATTGGAGGGGATAATTAATTAAGAATTTACCTTCTTCCATTTTGTCTTTTTGGGGTCAGAAGCTTCTCATGAATGGAAGGAACCTTTTTATCTGTGGGAGTCAAACTTCATCCAACCCATTATATTTTCCCAAAAGTTCCTTAGAATAGTGTTGCTATATTCTTAAATAAATTTCTCCAGGATAAACATACGCTTGGATGGCATATAAAGGAACATATAAAATTTCTCATTTTTAAAATAAACAATTACACCACTTTTTCCAGGCTTGAAAAGTTTCCTAAGTTGGATGGTTTGAACTTTCTATTATATTTGCTTCACATGGGTGATAGCATGATGCACAGGATTTTATATGGTTGCAACCCCCCCCAACCCCCCCCCCCCCCAAATCCCCTTGCTTACAAAACTATATGAGATAGTATGGTTTTCAAAAATTATTGTTTGTACATGGAATTTAACTAGTAATATCAGTTCCAGCTTTCAGGTTGTATTTTCTTGCCAGATTGGTAAGCAGCAAGGAAACTATTCTGCCTCTCAGGTATTCTGCCTCTCAGGTGGCTCCCTGCCTATGGAACACCCTCCCAAATGATGTCAGGCAGACTCCCTCCCTCCTATCTTTCCGTAGAAAACTTAAGACCTGGTAGTGGGACCAGGCCTTCGAACAATAATAGCAGCATCAATTACTACTACACGCTTTAGAACTCAATGACAGACCCAGTTTTTTAGACTCGAAATGCGCCAATTGTATATTTATATGTATTTATTTATTTTATTTTTATCTTATTTACAGTATTTATATTCTGCCCTTCTCACCCCGAAGGGGACTCAGCGTGGATCACATTACACATATAAGGCAAACATTCAATGCCGTAACATAGAACAAAGACAGAGACAAACGCAGCTCCGAGCTGGCCTCAAACTCATGACCTCTTGGTCAGAGTGATTTGTTGCAGCTGGCTGCAGCTGATTGCTCACCAGCCTGCGCCACAGCCCAGATGTATATATATTTTTTATGAATGTTTATTGTATTTAATTTTAATTGATTGAATGTTCTGTATTATTTTTATATATGTGTTTTTATTGTAAGCCACCCTGAGTCCCCTATTGAGTGAGAAGGGCGGGATACAAGTAATGTAATAAATAAACAAACAAACAAATAAATAAATAAATAAATAAATAAATGGGTTTGGTAAACCTCAGCTTTGGGAGCAACAAAAGTATTGAAACATTAGCCATAATATTTGTGAGCAGTATCTTTTCAAGCACATGAAACCAAAAAATATCAGGACAACCTTACTAGATCTTGGAAATCTGTGTGATAAAAGAATAATAATTTGCAAATGAAGTGTGGTGATGTATATAGGCAGAAGCTTGTGTGATCCAAAGTCATTAGACAATAAAGGAAAACAGTTTTGTCTCATGAAGAAGTTAATTGATACCATTCCATAATTTAGATAGTTAAGCTAACCCAAAATTTATTGTATTATTACCATTATTACAACATCTTATACTAAATTAACATTGAGAACATTTGGTTTAGTGTATCCCTCTCTAGATATTCCCTTTCACACAGTTGGATTTGAGAACAGTGCAAATGTTATTGGCTGATTGCAAAAACACATGTGCTCTCTCACATCCAGGACATTAGTTCTTCCTGCAGTGAATAAACCACTGGCAGATAATAAAGAAGCTGTAGCACAAGGGAAAAGCTTTGGCAACCTTGTACTCATGTGAAAATTAAAACTGCATTAAATTATTTTCCAGGTTCTAGTTTCAGCCACAAACTAGTAATTTCGGAGTGTTAGGACTTTTTCTTGAATACATTTCAGTCATATGAATTACTTTTTGTCCAGTCCTGTCCAGTAATATTCTACTAGTTCTTCTGGTAAACATTTTTCAATGCCATGTTTAATTTCAAGACTGTTATACTTTCCTTCTCTTCTTGAAAGTCATTGACTTCTTCTATTTACAGTAATAGGAATTCACACAATGGCTGGCATCTGGTTGGTGACTGACATGCATGGAAGTACAGCTTATGAGTGCATACATCCATTTTCAGATGGAGCACAGAGGTCTATTCTCTTGGCCTTGAGCTCTGTACCCAGAGCTGTCATAGCAGGCAACTGTCAAACCTTAAAGGGACAGCTTCTGCTGCTCTTTCTTAGTGAGAGAAGGAGAGAGAGGGGGGTGATGGTGCACATCTCAAAGATCCAACTCCTCTGAACTCCTTGGGGAAGGAAAAGGTTGGTATGCTCAATTTGAGGGCTCACACCCATTTCTTCTACCCAAAGTACATACTAACACTAAATAATTCACAACAAGTTATTTTATTTATGCGTACTTGCACACACAATTTTCAGCAGTCAGGTGACTACAGTTTAATTAATACATTATTTAGATAGTTTGGAACACAAAGTCCTTGAGACAGATCATACAGTTCTTTCCACAGTACTGGCATCTTCTGTGGTCCTTCCAAGTCTCTTCTGTAATATTCCAAAACAGTTCTTTGATCAACTTTGTTTTCTGCATGAGCTGCCCCCAAGTCTTTGCTGATAGCGTAAGTACTGAACTGAAAGAAAACAGCCTACTGAGTAGACTCTGTTTCCTATACCTGAGGACAGAAGGGGAGAGGCAATTGGTTCCACCTCTGTTTGGGATCACACTGGTATAGTTTTACAGAGTAGTTCATTTATCCTTGACTCTTAAAACTGGCTGAAAAAACAACATACAGTAACACACATGTAAGATCTCTACCAGTGAATGGGACAACATTAAGCTGTCAGTCTGATACAAATATGGATAAAGGGGTTATCTGAGCAAGTGAATGTGAAAGCAATGAAGACCTTATACGTTGTTATCAAACAGGGAATTATGGCATATTTAGTGGTTCAGCATTGCCAAATATATTTGTGAATGCCCAAGGGCCCATTCAAACAAGACAAATTAGCACTATGATTCAAGCCTACTTTTCATAGTTTCATCCTCTGGAATCCTAGGGTTTGTATTTTATGGAGTGTCATTCAGAATTTTCTGGGTTTTTTCTTTTGAATATAGTTTCTAGACTTCTGGGATTTGGGGAGTCAAAATCTATAAAAAAAAGAGCTCCTCAGATCCAAAAATTCTAGAAACAGTAATCTGAAAATTATTTTTCCGCAGCTCTGGTTTAGTGTTTTATAACAAGTATAACAAGTCATGGGGATCAGTGGAAAAGGAAAATAGCATTACAGTCAGTCCTTTGTACCAATGGATTCTGTACATGGTTTCAACCAACCGCATATTGAAAATATTCATAAAAATATAAAAATGAAACCTCCAGCACTTGCTTGAGTTGTTCACCATTTTATATTAGTGGTGCCCTTTTACTATGCTGTTGTATGTAATTGGACTTGAGCATTAATGGATTTTGATATTTCTAGGGTGGTGCTACTCAAAGTGGTGGTTCATGGACCAATGCCAATCCACATCCTATAGGCTGCCAATCCATGGTGAATTTCAAGTACAGGAAGATGCAATTGTAGCCAATCATTCAAACATTGTACTGATCCTTGCCGTGTAGGAAGAGGGCTATCAGCCCCTTATATGAGACAGCTTGAGCCATGTTTTCTATAAAGTAGTGAGAGCTGGGAGGTAGCAGTAGGAGGAAATAACACAATGTTAAAATGATTAACATACAATTAAATTACAAATTATTTGAAAAAAGAAATGGTAGATGCAAATTCCAGACAATAGCAAGAATAATAGAAAGAAATCTATGACAAATAAGCAGATAACTGACGTTGTCTCAATCTAATCTTGGCTTATTTTTCAATGAATAGCTTTTGTATGAGGGATTATATGTTCTAACTAAAACAGATGAATTTTTCAAGAAGACTAAACATTTCTAATTTTGTTTTTGTTAAGTAACTCTTTGTACATTTACTTGTAGTCCCTTAGTCTGCCAGTCTTTGTTTTTCCTTCTTTTTGTTCACTTAGTTTCTATTTCATTTAAACCCATTTGCATGCACACAAAAGAACCACCATTGGATGTTTTTGAGTGGAAATGGCCCTTGGCACTATTATATGTATTATATGTTAAATTTCAAATAGGCAAAAAGCCAAGCTGGTTGTGCATTCAAGCAGTAAAGAGGTGAGAAAGAAACTCGGTATTCGGTTTACTGGTTAGTTAATTGTAGCTACAGGTGCTAAAGAAAAGCACCATATAAACTTGAGTATAAGCCGACCCAAATATAAGCCGAGGCACCTAATTTTACCACAAAAACTGGGAAAACTTATTGACTCAAGTATAAGACAAGGGTGGGAAATGCAGCAGCTATGGGTCAATTTCAAAAATAAAATAGATATTAATAAAATTGCATTATTTGAGGCATCAGTAGGTTAAATGTTTTTGAATATTTATATAAAACTGTAATTTAAGATAATAATAAGACTTTAATAAGATAAGACTGTCCAACTCTGAATACCTATATACTCAAGTATAAACTGACCTGAATAGAAGCCGGCCAGGACCCTCCCTCGAGTATAAGCCGAGGGGAGCTTTTTCAGCCCTAAAAAAGGGCTGAAAAACTAGGCTTATACTCGAGTATATACAGTAGGTTTAACCACCAATGCAACAATATATCAAGTGTTAAATTGAGTCTGTCTGTTTTTGGCATAATCTTCTCCTAAGATCCTATCTGGGAAGGCTAGACTTTGAAAAGCAACTGCTAACCACACACAACCTATGTACCAAGCAGACTTAGAAAGATTTCTGTTGGAGGCAGTATGGAAATGTGTCTTCATTTTTTCCTCTGGATTTCGTTATAGGATATTCTTCTGTGGTTTTGCAATAATAATAACTAGAGCCACATTGCTGACAAAGTGCCCAGATACAAATGTTTCATCTGTTTTCTCAGCTGCCTAATTTCCAATCATTATCTTTCCACTGAGACAATTTTGCTTTGATTCTTTAATAAATAAACACACAATTACATGATAAATGGTTAATGTGACACTTTTGATTCTTAAACTGAATTCATTGGAAGACAATGAATTCAATTTGTGGGTGTCAGGCAAGCTTCTGGAGGTTCAGTAGGAAGCTATCACAATGCTCATGAAAAATCTGCCGATTCAAGCCCTGATTTTTCATTGTTCTTTCCCTATAATGAGAAGTGTGATGATAAATGGATGGCAAGACCACAACTTCATTAACTAGCAGAGATTTGTACAGTTGTCCCTCCACATTTGCTGTCTTGGGTTTTGTGGATTTGATTATTCATAGATTTAATTAAAAAAAAACACCCTTTCTAGATCTCTCCAGGTCCTCTCTAGGTGTGACTCTATTCCTCCTATCATGCTAGAGGACCTAGAGATTTCTAGAGAGAACATCTTTCTGTGATTCTCTAGGTCCTCCAATGTGATTACATGGCTAGCTGCCAGTGGAAGTTAACCATAGAGTCATGCCAGAAGACCTAGAAATTCTTAAAAAGGTGTTTCCTTTGTAATTTTTAAGCAGTTTCTTCATTAGTTGTTTCTCACTTTTATGGGGCCCCTGTGCTCCTAATCCCAGGTAAAGTGAAAAATAATTAAGAAATTGCTCTGTGGAGGGCTGACAGAAATTAGATTGGGGGGAGGACCCATGTTAAGTAACTGATACATTTAAGGTTTAGTTGGGAGTTCACTGCTTTCTCTTTTGAATGACTGAATGGCAACCCTTTTTTTGGATAATTGTCTCAAGACAATCAATCAACAGCCGTATTCATCAATATTTTTCTGGCCTGCTGACCTAAAGGCAATTCAAGTGGTCTCTACTTTTTCTAATCCAAATGGGCACTACTTCTTTCAGGGAGAATGATATGCATAATTAGATATAATATTCACATTATATGGCCAAATTTGGCAAAGTAGACTATCATAACCTTCCTTACAGTAATAATAGAATTGGATAGATAAAGTGGCCTGAAATGCCTTTGCCTCTTCTCTATTTATCTTGAGCCTCATGTAGTATAAACTGACACTGAGGGATTTCTTTCCTGCTTCTTCCTCTGTCAACATTCCACTTGAGTTAAAACCTAGCTGAGCAGTACCCTAAACAACTTTTCTGTTTTTAGAAAGAATTCCTATAATAAAGGCTTTAACTTTGTTATTTCTGGATTAATCTCTTTGTTCCTTAATGTCTGACACAAATGTGCTATACTTGTTTTCTATAAAATGCATCCAGGGAAGTGCACAGCTATGCTGTCGGCAACATTCTCACTACAAAAGGGAGTCACTTGGCACTCCCAAGTAGCTGAAAAGGCAACTGGTAAAATATTCAAAATCTCTTTGCAGACCAATGAAACAAAATGGCAGCTCTCCCAAAAGGGACAAATTATGTTACACTGCTCATCTCATTGGCATCTGTTCCTGATCTTGTGTCTGGTGGTGTCATATGGACCTAACTGCTGGGTGCGGCACATGGCTGAACAGTGGTATTTTAAATTGCTTTGTGGAGTTGGTCACAGAAGATTAACTTCCTCATGATTCAGTCAGCTTACTTAAAATTAACTTTTTGTTTACAAACTTTCATTTCAAAGAATGAAACTTGGCATGTATGGAAAGAAGGCAAAATGGGTACATTGTTGCCCCTGAATAATTCTGCTCACAAATGATTTTTTCCTTCAGTCCACAAGTTTCTGGCATGGTAGAGAATGAGATGTTAAAGAAATCATTCATACATAGAGCTTTTATATTTGCAGTATTGTAAGTCTGCCTGCTTCTTTTCTTTGGATATATAAACTATATTTCCAAATGTTGACATTTTAAGTTACTTCAGTGCTAGAAATTTCAGGAGTGAATGACATATTACTTTGGGGGAAGAACTGCTATTCTGGGCTACAATGCCCTGATTGTCTTTTCCCCTTTAACTAACTGCCCCCCTCCCCAACCCAACTGAAGTGAATAAAAAAATCAAGTAATTGTATGTAAACAATTTGTATTGATAGGATAGTAAATTTTATGCCCAAACCTTCCTGTTTTGGTATTTGTCTTTAATTCAAAGATGTACTTTCATTATAACTGCAAATCCTATATTATACAAAGTGCAATGTATTTTAAAAATGTTCTCTTGCAGATAAAAAAACCATATCCAATACTGCATTTTTGTGTCTCAGGAAAATTTTGACTTGTGAAATCTCTTTAATCCACATGTACATGAAAAACTGCCTAAGCCGCAACCACAATTGAACTGGAGTGATGGTGTTCCATTTGTTTCAGTAGAATGGTGTATAGGTAACACGAATTGTTTCCATTTGACTGCAAAGCACATTCAGCTAGAACATAATAGGGCAGAAGCCTTAAAATGACAAGAATGATTACACTTCTATATTGATGGAAAAGCAAAGCTCACTTTGTATTCTGATGATCCCAGGAAAACCTGATCTATTCATTCAGTCAAAAGTACTTTCTTTCTTTCCTAAGTTACTGTTTGTCAGAATATCAAAAAATTAACAGTGACTAGGCTTGCAATGTACTTCACATGGTGCTGCCCTTGAGAAAGTTGCAGCAAGTGCCAAATGGCATGGTTGTTAAGTGTGCATAATGGAGACCATGTAACATCCATATTATAAGAACTGTGCTGGTTCCCAAAATGTTTTCTAGTTTCAGTTCAAGGTGATGGTTTTCACACATAAAGCCCACACCTTCTCCGTGGTGGCCCCCCGGCTCTGGAACTCGCTCCCCAGGGAAATCAGGAAAGCCCCCACCCTGGTAGCATTCAGAAAGAGCTTGAAAACCTGGCTCTTTACTCAGGCCTTTAGATAAAGATTGCTCATCCCCATAGCAATCTGTATCTGTGACCATTCTTGTACCGGTTTGCACTTTTTACCTATGTCAACTTGATATAGACACAGGGTCTATTCCCATCCCAATTTGCACTTCCAAGAATTTGCAGCACTTTATCAGTCACCTCGTGTTTACAATATTTATATGGTGCACCTTACCCAGTCTACTTTTACAACCTCTCCGTTTTAATCCATGTTTTTACTAGTTCTTGTCATTTGTTTTTATTGGCTAATGTTTAAATTTTTATGATTGTGCATGTTTTTTGTCTATTGTTGTTTTATATTGCTATTGTTTTTATTCGGGCTTGGCCCCATGTAAGCCGCCCTGAGTCCCCTTTTGGGGAGATAGAGGCGGGCTATAAAAATAAAGTTGTTGTTATTATTATTATTATTATTATTATTATTATTATTATTATTATTATTAAAAGGCTTAGTTCTAGGTTATCTAAATATCATCTACACCTGTATGAACCTGCCTAAATCTGAGGGTGCAACTACACTGTAGAATTAATACAGTTTGATACCACTATGATATCATAGGAGTTGTAGTTTGGTGAGAGTCTAGTACTCTTTGGCAGAGAAGGCTAAAGGACTTGTAAAATTACAGTTCCCATGATTCCATAACACTGAGCCATGGCAAGTAAAGTGGTGTCAAACTACATTAATTTCTACAGTGTAGTGCATCCTGTGATTCTCAGCAGATGTCCTTTTGTGTGTACTAAAATACTAATTTATATGCACATATGACAGAGCCATTTCTGTAGCAGTGCTCTGACTGGAATTCTCTGCCAAGGAAGTTAGGATGGCACCATCTTTTTTGAGTTTTCAGTAGTGCTATTTGGTTCTTGACATTCGTTTTACTGTTTTAACTCTATAAATTATCAGTTTGTTTCAGAAGATTTCAGCTATATACATATTTAATGTTTTAAATTATTTCCTCTGTTGTATAGCAAATTTGAGGGCTTGGTGACTGAAAAACATTATGTAGACACTTAACATAAATAATAAATAGGGAAGAGACACATGTTTCTATAGACATGTATTCCATATGTAAAACATTCAGACTTGCTCAAACAGAGTTCATTGCAGGAAATGTCTAGTATAACCTATGAGCTCCATCCCATATTTACAATGAGCTATATAGTATAGGAGCCCCGGTGGCGAAGTGTGTTAAAGCACTGAGCTGCTGAATTTGCAAACCAAAAGGTCCCAGGTTCAAATCCCAGGAGCGGAGTGAGCGCCCGCTATTAGCTCCAGCTTCTGCCAACCTAACAGTTCGAAAACATGCCAATGTGAGTAGATCAATAGGTACCGCTTCGGCGGGAAGGTAACGGCGCTCCATGCAGTCATGCCGGCCATATGACCTTGGAGGTGTCTATGGACAACGTTGGCTCTTCGGCTTAGAAATGGAGATGAGCACCAACCCCCAGAGTCAGACATGACTGGACTTAACGTCAGGGGAAAACCTTTACCTATATAGTATAAATGCTAAGATTGGAGCAATATTGATTTGAAATCTGGTAATATAACTTTGAAAGGAATAGTTCTAGTCACCTTTTTCTTTCTGTTTCTAAATTGATTTCAACAATTGAAAATAATGTAACAAATGTAATGACATCACAACAATAGGTAACCGATCATTTGGCTATCTAAGATTCACAAGTATTAACTGAACTTTCAGAACTTTAGATGATGTGTATAGTAGTACTTTAGTTGAATATATAGATGTAATAATTATAACAAATATAATGTTTCTCTTCCCCTCAATCCTCTTCCTCAGTGACATAGTAGACATTGATATAGTTTGTAATTTACTAACCATAGCTCCGCAACCCTTATGATCTTCTTTGTTCTTTTTTGTGTCATTTTTAAAAAAATCTATATATATAAAAGAGTGATGGCATCAGGGCAGCGGACAAAACAACAAAACTACAGGCCCCCCAACCTCGAAATTTGACAACACAACCCATCATTCACGGCTCTAGGTTGATACAACAAAAAAGAAAAGAAAAATAAAGTCCTAATTACAGGGAGAGGAATAATAGTTTTTATCCAATTGCTGCCAGTTAGAAGGCTAAGCTCCACCCACTTGGTCTCCTAGCAACCTCCTCAGCACAGGGGACAGGCACAGTTAGGCCTCACTTAGGCCTCTTCCACAGATTATCAGATTTTAACTGGATTATATGGTAGTGCAGACTCAAGGCCCTTCCACACAGCTATATAACCCATTTAGAATCTTATATTATCTGCTTTAACTGGATTATCTTGACTAAACACTGACATATAATCCACTTCAGTATGCATACTAAACATAAAGACAACCATTCAACAGACATTCAATACCACCACTACCTCAACAATTTCTCACCAACACCACCAGACAACGCCACAGCAACGCGTGGCCGGGCACAGCTGGTACTATTATATAATATGTAATATATAACATATAATTAATATTATTATATGGTATTATTATTAGTATTATATTGTACAAAATGATATTATTATCAATATCACATGTATATACAATATATTATATTATTAGCATAGCACAATATTAGCATTATATATTACTATATTGAACTATACCACTATATTGTAATATTATATGTAATATATAACATGTAATTAATATTATTATATGGTGTTATTATTAGTATTACATTGTATAACATTATAATATTATTATCAATATCATATGTATATATAATATATTATATTATTAAAACGGATATAAAAATATTATATATAAAACTGAGGGCGGGGGCCAGGTAAATGACCTTGGAGGGCCGCATCCGGCCCCCGGGCCTTAGTTTCGGGACCCCTGCCATAGAGAGACCCCCACCAAACTCAAAGAAGGCCATCCCTTTGGCGGCAGGACACCATCTGACCCATATCTGGTATCTCTCCATCATAGGATCCTGGTTTTGGGGGGGGGGGCACCCAAAGGTCACCCAGTCCAGAGCAGTGCCTAAACTGCCTTATGGTTGAACCGCCCCTGCCCCCCCTCTCTCTCTCGGGCCAAGGGTGCTGGGCTGAGAGGACCCCCAGGCCGCGTGGCCCCTCCCTCCTTCCCCCCCTCCCTACCCGCCGAGGTGCTTGATGAGGGGGAGGGCGGGGTCCTCCAAGGCGGGGCGGCCCATGCAGCTGGGAAGCATCAGGGCCGTGCGCTCCACGCCCATCACCATCGGGGGGCTTCCACGCGCCCCTCCTCTGACTGCAGAGACACGCTCACCGAGCCCCTCCGCGGCCAGGAAGCGGCCGGGTCCTGCAAGGAGAGAGGGGGACAGAGGGGGGGCAAGGTGAGCAGGGAGGGAAAGGCAGGGAGGGGCCCCACATCCTGCCCCCCCCCCACATGGGGACCCACCAGGGGCGGCAGCGGCAACAGGAGGCAGTTGAGGTACTTGCTCTGCTGCTTCAGCTCCTCCATCACAGACTTGGCAAAATCATAGAGACCCTCCGGAGTCACCGTCTGCAGGGGAGGAAGAGGAAGAGGGAGGGGAAGAAGGGAGGAAGGAAAGAAGGAAATTATCTATATATATAAAAGAGTGATGGCATCAGGGCGACCGACAAAACAACAAAACTACAGGCCCCCCAACCTCGAAATTTGACAACACAACCCATCATCCATGCCTCTAGGTTGATACAACAAAAAGAAAAGAAAAACAAAGTCCTAATTAGAGAGAGAGGAATAATTGCTTTTATCCGATTGCTGCCAGTTAGAGGGCTAAGCTCCTCCAACTTGGTCTCCTAGCAACCCAATGAAAAATAATAAAAAACACTAAAAAATTAATACAATAAAATACTATAATAACAGAAAATAACTAAAAATAATACAAGAAAATAATAAAATATAATAAATAAAAATATAACTTACAATAAAATTAATTAAAAAATGCAAATAAAGTCAAATAAAAATTACACAACAATTTCTCACCAACACCACCAGACAACGCCACAGCAACGCGTGGCCGGGCACAGCTAGTGCTTAATAAAACTTATTGGGGGGATATGAATGGAATTGGATGAGAGCAGGGAAATGTTTTCTGGATTGATCATATCATTGCTAGCACTCAAAGAACTTTATTTGAGAACTAGAGATTTTGACACAGTGATAATGAACAAATAGTCTGGCTTGGTATTAGCAGAATCTGGGAGTTTAGTTTATTGCACTATGACCTCCTGAATCCCCAATCCAGAATGGCCATTTTTAAACAACCTGACTGAGGCTGGTTACAATGACTCCCCTGTGAAACATATTTGTTGGCTATTAGTTCTCTTTTGGGCACAATTCAAAGTGCTGGTTATGATCTATGAAACCCTATGAACAGCTTGGGTCCAGACTATGTGAAAGACTATATAATGAGCTTGTTGGAAATTTAAGATCAGCGAGGGAAGTTTTTTTTTTATTAATTCTGCTACCATCATTGGCATATTTAGTGAGGGCATGAGAGAGAGCGTTCTGGGTGGTTGTCACCCACAACATGGAATTCCCTTCCACAGGAAGCTACCATTGGCCACATCTGAGCCCTCTTTCCACTGGCAAGAAAAGATCTTTCAATTTATGCAAGTTTGAGTCTAACAGTAGAAAGTCTTTTAACTGGGTTGTATTTTATTTTTAACATTATTCCCGTATTTAAACTTTTTCATTATGTTTTTAATATGGTCATTTATTTTAAACTTTCACATTAACTGTGGTTTAAATGCTGCTTTCTGTTAATAGCCTCCTTGGGTTATGTGTTGGAAGAAAAGTGGGACATTGAATGAATGAACACTAAACAAATGCACACAAAGGTTACATCAGAAATGCAATATGCCAGCTATATTAAAGAGCCAGGCTTTCTGACTTTTTGTTTGAAAGAAATATGTCAGCAGTTATTTTAAGGAAAAACACACACACATGCTCTTACTCTTACTTGTTGCCCCAATCCCTTTTCTGGGCTTTTCAGCTTCTGGGGACAAGGAGATGTAATGGATGAAGATAGGTAACCTCAGTGCAAGAGTTCAAAGTAGTGCATCGGAATACAGTGGCCTCTGTAATATGCAGGTGTGCTTTCTCTCACATCTTCAGTTTTCATTTGATAGGAATTTTACTAGACAGGAATACTTGCAGGTATGTGGTTCTCCAGTTGTCAGACTCCCCTATATGACTATTGGCATAGTTGCCTAATAAGGCACCAGAAGCTTTAAATCAGATCAGAGCTTGCCACAAATAATTGGAACCAACGTCTGCTTGATTTAAGGATGGCTAGTAGATTTTGGATTTTTATATGCATTGTACAGAATATTAGTTAGAGAATGGGAGCATATTGTTACTGAGTTATAACTGTGCCAAAAAATTTCCCTCAAATATTGCATAATACCTGAAAACTAGAAAGTGTAGTTAATTTAAGTGTTAAGATTTGCCTTTTCTCTCCTGTCTTCAGCTTATGTTTTGGAATACAATGTAAATCACGCTAGCCAGCATAACTTAGCCATTTTGTCCTGCAAAATAGCTTAATGGAAATTCAGATTTTAGTTAGCTATTAAATTACTGAAGGCCATGACTATTTTGGCATGAATGACTGCTTTGTGGTTTGTGGACTTTGAGCGTTCTTATGACATATCTCTCCCTCTTTACTGTGTTGATTTTTCTAGTTTTGGCAGCATTGTCCTGCAGTGAGAGGAAAACTGATGCTTACACATGGCCATTTACCAGGCTATTCAAGTTGGAAACTGCCCATCTTGAAGTGCTGTCCCCTTCATATTGCTTTCCCATTTTCTGTCAAAAATAGTGTGGCAAATATATGCCTTTTCAGCAGAGCATTTAGGAGAAACAATGAGCTCAACCTCACTGACTCAAAATATTGAGAGTTTCTTGCTGTTTTGATTGTTTCTGCATATACACTACTTTTTATCTAGTCCCCTTACTTGAAATATTCTACCTTTTCCTCCCTCCTTCTTTGTGTTCTTCGCTTTCCACCTTCCATTCATCACATGTCACGTATAGTCTCATGCAACATTTCAGAAATTTATTTTTACTACTTTTCACTGAATCTTTAAAATAATCAGTGAGTTATAGCCAAACAGTAAAGTGCTTTAGCAATTTTATATTAAATAACCATTAGGAACATTTTGTTTAGGGTGCATCTACACTGCAGAATTAATGCAGTTTGATGCCACTTTAACTGCCATGGCTCAATGCAATAGAATCATGGGATTTGTAGTTTTAGAAGGCCCTTAGCCTTTTCTATCAAAGAGTGCTGGTGTCTCACCAAACTGCTAATCCAATAATTCCATGGCATTGAGCCATGGCAGTTCAAATGATATCAAACTGCATTAATTCTACAGTGCAGATGCAGCCTTTGTGAAAAGACTTCTCTATCACTCACTTGATATCTATTGAATCTGTGTCCTGGAAATAGTTGCTGTGCTTACTTGATGCCTTATGTCCTGGGTCTGAGAAAGCAGATATATAAAATAATTAAAATATGTCATTCTGGAAAGCACTTGGTTAATTCTAACCAACCTAGGGTGTGGAAATAAAAAGTTTTTGGTGAACTGGAATTTCTTGTAAAATTCTTCAGGATGTGTAAAATCAATTTGTACAGAAATAAAACTTGACATTTCCTGAGAAGTTCTCCATCTGGGGATGTCCTATTTCTGATCCTGTTCTTTGGTAACATGATGTGTTTTTAAAATACTAAGAGGGTGGAGGAATGAAAACTAGGCATTGGACTTCCAAAACTAAATGGCCTATTGGTAGCTACTAGTGGCTTCTATGTCATAGAGCATAAAGTCTGCTCTGGGTTTCAGTCTGATCTTTAAAGAACTGTCCAAGATGTTGACCATGCTCCCCAAATAGTTTAAATACTTCCAAAAGATCCTATAGGAATTGGACTGAAACCTAGAGGGGATCCACTACCCTAGTAACATGTAAGTCACCTGTTAGTAATAGATGGAATGGCAGAATGTGGAATGAATAGAGACTGTCAGAAAAGAAGAAGAAATGAAGTTTCCCCTTAGGCCATCACAATGTGTTGTGCATGTGTGTGCATGCACAAGTATAAGGCCCCTTCTACACTGCCACAGAATCCAGATTATCAAAGCAGATAATCCACATTATCTGCTTTAAACTGCCATATTAACTAGTTCAAAGCAGGTGATCTGGATTTTAATGGCGGGGTAGAAGGGTCCAAAGAGAGAAAACACAAGTATGTGTATGTATGTCTTTGTACATGTGCATGCACAAGTACGAGGGAAAGAAAAGCTGGTATGAACAAAAGAGACCAAATGCAGTGTAAATAGCACACCTTTCTTTATAAATAGTAGTTTAATGTTTTGAAGAAAATGTTTGTAATAATAACCCCCTTGTTTAAGTAAGGGTAAAATTCCAGCATACTTATAAATTTCCTTCATGAAGTCTTTACCCATATATTCCATTCAAGCATTCCTTAAAAATTTCAGATTTGACTATGCTATGGGATGTAGACACACTTCTAAGAAGGGCTAGACAAATTTCATAAGTCTTTTGAAAATGATATTGATAGTTTATGATCATATAAACTTTTTGCATACAGCAAACAGGGTAATTTGCACAACAAATTGGATCATAAGCACTATATTCCTGAACTCATTCTTTGTGCAATTGTAGATTAACACTTCTCTCCTTCTTCTCCAAAGCAAACATGAGAGAAAAGGGCCTTACATATACTTTTAGAACAATTGGCTAGGCTGGTGATTGTACTAACACAATATTGGAGAAATTGCAGGCTGAGCATTTCTTATCCAAAATGCTTGAGACCAGAAGTGTTCCATGTTTCAGATTTTTTATTTGCATTTTGGAATATTTGCATATACATAATGTGATATCTTGGAGATGCGACCCAAGTCTAAATACCAAATTCATTTATCTTTCATATTCGTCTTATTCTCATAACTTGGAGGTAATTTTATACACAAGATTTTTACAGTTTTGTGTATGAAACAAATTTAGTGACATTAAACCATCAAAAAAAGTGTCACTATCTCAGCCACCCATGTGGACTATTTTGGATTTTGAAGTATTTTGGATTTTGAAATTCTGGATAAGGGATCTTATTCACTCAACCTGTACAACTGTTCGTGAAATAGTTTTTACACTATCATAGTGCCTTGCCAAGTTTGTGGCCACAAAGTGCTTAATATTACATCATTGTGCACCCCTCCTCCGAATTACATCACTGATGTAAATTGATTGACCCACAGTTATAAAACAAAGTAAATAAATAAATAGAATAAATTGATAAAATGCATATTAAAATTCATGGATTTTATGGTTCTATACCAGCTGGCATTATCAGTTGGATCTAGACTTTTATAATCCCCTCCCCCCATTATTGGTAGCACTTTGCAAAGGTCAGCCAAACTGTAGAAGAACAAGGCTATATTAAACTGAGGAAAGGTGGGAGGAGAATGAGAGGACCAACTATGTCCCTTTGGTTAGCAAAAAGAGGACCAAGAACCCTGTATGTTTTGTTTAAAATGTTTAATATTGGAATAGACAAGGATTTCAGGAGCACGTGAAAGATTTGTCAGACACATTGTTCAGTAATTCTGTACTTCACCTGTATTTGTTTTCAACAAATCACTTCATCTTCAGCATTAATGAAATAGTGAAATCTGGAAAAGCTCAATCTGCATTCAGTTGCCAAGATAAACATCAGAAAATAACCAAGCTCCTAATAAGCAGTCATTACCTAAAGCTTTTGGAACAACATACAGACTCCACTTTTGTTGTGGGAACATAAATATCCAGGAAAGTGGAAATATGAGTACAAGGAATACCAGAACACCCCTGCTCCCCGGTAGGTGTTCAGTATTGGGCAAAGGGAGGCCATGAAGTGAAAAACTAATCAAAAGCTCCAGTGTCTTTGAGCAACAAAGGAAAACAGCTGCACAATTTTCTTTCAAAAATAAAAAGGAAAGGAAAATGAAATGGTACTGATACATCATCCATACAGAAACATGTAAAATTTAAATGGTCTAAATAAAAAATTGCAAATGTTCAATTAGTTTGCATCCTGCATTTACTCCTTTGCATTTACTAATGAAAGATGGGAGCCATTTTCACTTTTTCTTTTTTATCTTTAAATAGCGAAGAATGAAAGATGGAAGCCATTTTCACTTTTTCTTTTTTATCTTTAAATAGGCAAAACCTGGGAGGATCCAAGATGCTAGGAGGACCTGAACCTTTCATGCAATTGCCCTTCCACAGAGCTTTTGTATGACAGGTCTTGGAATAACCACCTTCATGATAATTTGATTCATAGAATTATAGGATCCTGGATTTGGAAGAGAGCACAAGGGCCATCCAGTCATATTCCCTGCCATGCAGGATCACAGAATCAAAGCACCCTTGACAGATAGCTATCCAGCCTCTGCTTAGAATCCTCCAGTGAAGGACAATCCACCATGCTCCGAGGTAGGGTATTTCATTGGTGAATAGCTCTTACTGTCAGGAAGTGTTTCCTAATGTTTAGATGGAATCTTTTTTCTGTAATTTGAATCCATTGCTCTGTGTCCTAGTCTCTAGAGCAGGAGAAAACATATCTGCCCCCTCCTCACAGTGACATATTTACAAATAGTTAAACATGGCTATCATGTCCCCTCTCTGCAATATTTCTACAAGTTAAACTTACCCAGCTCCCTAGGCTGCTTCTCATAAAGCTTAGTTTCCAAACTTTTGATCATTTTGATCACACTTCTCTGGACACATTGCAGCTTCTCAATATCCTTCTTGCATTGTGATGCCCAGAACTGTGATGCCCAGTATTCCAGGTGAGGTCTGACCAAAGCAGAATAGAGTGAGACTATGGTTTCCCTCAATCTCAATACTACATGCCTGTTGATGCAGTCTAGAATCATATTGGGATCCTCAAAATGATTTTAAAAAATAAAAATGGTAATACAACATAAATTTTAGCTGCATATAGTAATAATATTGGAACTTCTTTTGTATTTTCAAGCTACTAAAAATTATTAACAATGTTAACATATTGTCTAATGTTTAAGGGTGCCCAATTGCCATTGGGCAAGCTGACACCCTAGCCAATCTACCACAGTCTAGAAGGACATGGTCACTCCTACCTAAGGAACCAACCGCTTCCATTCTATTTACCAGGTCATAGTTGTTTATTAGGATCACATTCAAAATAGCTCATCCCCTTGTTGTTTCCTTCTGGACCATGAAACTGTCTCCAAGGCAAGTGAGGAATCTGTTGGACCTGATATTCCTGGCAGAGTGTGTCTTTCAACAAAAATCAGGTGAGATAAAATCTCATATTACTACTACATCTCTCCTTTCTGAATGTATAGCCATCTGTTTTAGCAAGGCATCATCCAAGGAGATCTGTAGTAGATCCCCAAAGGGACATTCCTTTCTTTCCCCCTTAATTTTTATCCAGATACTCTCAATCTGGCTTTCAGGGTTTACATCATGGACCTTTTCACAGCTGTAAACATCCTTGATATACAAGGCTACTCCTCCTCCTTTCCTCTTGGTCTGTTTTTCAGAAAAAGGTTATAACTATCTATTGCTACGTTTCATTCATGATACTTGTCCCATCTGGTTTCAGTGAGGCCAGTTATATCATTATTTGCTTTGTTGTATTAAGAGTTCATGTTCAACTTGTTTATTTGGACCATCCCCTCTACCTGCTTATTTCAGATTTTTTCATTCTCGTTATTGAATTCTTGTACATTTTGTCCAGTGCTTTCTATAAGAGTTGAGGTAATATCTCCTGGTAAACTCCTGCCTACCCGAATACAGTCTCCCTCAGTTTGAAGCCTTCCTGATCATGTTTGTGAGGCTCTTAGCAAAAACATTCTTGCCATCCCTTGCTAGAAGCCCAGCTTTATTAACCCTCAGACCATGGTCCAGGAAGCCAAATTGTTCCTGGCAACATTATCTGAGAAGCCAGTTATTCATTTCCATTATCCTTCTCTCCCTTCTTGGGTTGCATCCTTGAACTTATTGCAAGTATTCTCTTCTGCAATATATAAGAAATAGATTTTTGAATGTGAGTTTAAAAGAAAGGATGTGTAGTATCCTTTGGACCTCAAATAAAAGGTACTTCTCCTTTTATGTAGAATGGCACAGGAGACACATGAGGCACAGGTTTCTTAGCTGGAAGAAATTAGTCAGAGAAGGGTGCAAGATGGTTGTAGCTGCAGTAAAAGATGAGAATGCAAGAGAAGAACCGATTAGAGCTTTAGGTTTGGGAAGAATGAGCCCCTGGAGCAAATTTGGATCAGTGTTTTAAGAAGTGAAATATGTTTTTCTTAAGGCTAGCAATAAGGTGATTATAGCACTGAAGGCATACAACCAGACAGCAGATGGCTTCATTAAAGATTCGTTTATGACCATTTTGAGCATAAGTTGACAGCTGAAACAGCCAGCCTAAGATGTTAGAGACGTGGTCCAATATTTTATTTACACAGAAGGACAAAGTGCACAGACCAAAGAAGTAGACCTGGAAGTAATCAACATAGAAGAGCTATATGAAGTCCCAGAGAATGACATGTTCCAGAGAAACAGCATAGTAAAGATGAGAAGTGGGCTATTTACAGAGCCAGTTTTAGAAATAATTAAAAGCCAGCAGTTACATAATATTCCCCAGCTGAGGCCTAGGTAGAAATGTCTTTTCCAGTTGGAATAGCTTGGTCCATGGCTATTTTTTCTTTCCTTTTCCTTAGCCAAGTTTTGGTCCAAAGAGACATTTTTCTTCTTCCACTTAAAGCAGAGACATTTAGGTAACCAAAACTCTGCCTGGATAGAATTTATCAAGTAATTTGTGTATAAATATCTACCAAATGCTTACATTGTTCTGATTTAGGATCATCATCTTCTCCCAACTCTCTTCTCCATGTCCAAAAAGCCCTTTACAATAGGAATTGCAGGGTCAAGATAGACAGAAACAATAAAACTGTACTTATAAAGTGCTGGTTTTCAAAATGTCTGTTTGAATAATCTAACCCATTCTGGCAAATGTTGGGCATCAAGACAACATCCCTTTAGTAAAAGGTAAAGGTTTTACCTGACATTAAGTCCAGGGTTTGGTGCTCATTTCCATTTCTAAGCCGAAGAGCCGGTGTTATCCATAGATACCTCCAAGGTCATGTGGCCGGCATGACTGCATGGAACACCGTTACCTTCCAGCCGGAGCGGTACCTATTGATCTACTCACATTTGCATGTTTTCGAACTGCTAGGTTGGCAGAAGCTGGAGCTAACAGCAGGTGCTCACTCTGCTCCCCGGGTTTTAACCTGGGACCTTTCTGTCTGCAAGTTCAGCAGCTCAGCGCTTTAACACACTGAGCCACCGGAGGCTTCAACATCCCTTTAGCATAGTGTAAATATCTGAATGTGAACCTATATTACACAGAGCTACGTGTCCTCCCCTTGTCTTGCAGTACAGCCCTGGAACCCATTTTACACAACCATTTTGTGTATCATAGCAAGCAGGAAGAATAGTCATAGCCAAATGCATAAAGCGTACAGGATACTGAGATCCATGGAGGACTTCCATAGACCTCAGCAATGATATCATTATTGTGCATCTGGCTATGGGAATATAGTCAGTTGCTCCTCCAATTCTGCTTTCTCACTCTGGAGCACTTGAAGGACAATTTCAAGGGCTCAACAATAAGTCAAGGGAAGAGTATGGTCATCATTAGTTAATGGAACTAAATGCTACAGTACATAAAAATTGAGATTTATTTCAAGAATACAAAACAAAGAAGTCAATAACTAAAAAACAGTACAGTGGATGGAGTGCAATAGAGTTAGGTGGAAAGCATTGATCCAGAAAACATTTTGCCATGAATAATCCTGAAGAGAGACCTTTAAATGGGGAGTAAAACGGGGGGTGGGGGTGGGGTGGGGGGGTGGGTGGGGGGGGGTGTTGGTTGGTTGGTTGGTTATTTCAGTCTTTAGAAGCAATATGGTAGAAGTATGGTCAAATTCCAATGGGCTATAAAGAATTTCAAGACATTAATCAATATTGTATATTAGCTATGTAGAACATTAGCACTTGTGTCTCATAAAATGTTCTCCCATAGTAAACCCTTCTGCATAGCATGCCTGTCTAGCTCTTCAGCTGTGTGGGGAGGAGATCTATTCTGCCAGTGATCAGAGCACAGTTGAATGACTTTTCTGACAGATTGGGAGTGATTGGGCCTGGAGAGGCTGTTTAAATTAATATGTATTTATTTAAGTTAACTAAGTAGTATGCTGGTGGGAATCTCCAAACTGATTTAATAACAAACACTGGATATCAGATTTCACAACCTCCCCCCCCCCCAAAATCACATTTATATAGTAAGGTTATCAACATAGATCAAATCACCACTTCTCCCTTTAATGAGGGAATCTGTGCTTTTAGCATGCAAAGTTAAAATGTGATGGTGGGTACACAGAAAGGTAGACAGTAACCAGTGAGTTGGTCATAGACCCTGTTTAACTGGCTATATGGTGCTCTCACATGCCTTCTCTTCATTGAATCCTCTTGTACTTGGTTTGGGTGGGGGGAAAACTTGAGTATTGTAAGTTGTGGGGTATTTTCTAAATACAGTAAGAATCTCAATGTCCTGAGAGTCAGGCTTAGGACTTATTACATACTTCTTGCAGTTCCCGATCCTAGTTAGAATTCCCCTCAGATGAAGATAACCTACTGGCCAGAGCATGTGACTTCTGCTTCACCGCATCTTGGTTTGCTGGAAGCATCAACATACTATACATATGTGTTCTAATAGATTATTGTGGCTGGAATGAAAATGTAGATCAATTCTAAACAGTGTTTGATTTGTTAAGATCAGTTTTGTTCCTGTTGTTTTTTTTTTAAAAACTAACAGCTATACATGATACATAATTGACATTTAGAAAAAAGAATGGTTTGTGACAATGTCACAGGATGCTTTCATTGCTAGTCCAGTTTTGTGTGACTGTGGTGTAAAAATGTCCCATCCTGGTTGATGACGATGAAACAAAGAACGTGCATAGTTTCCTAGATACTCTCAGTCCACTATACTCATTATAATGCTTAACTATGATGCTACATGCACACTATTTTTGATTTGGTCTGAAGGAACATTTTTATCCTTTTATATCAAGTACAGATGTTAAACAAATAGCTGGTAGCTTTCTAATGCAGACCATTTCACCACTCTTGTTGGAATATTGGCACCATATTTAGAAGCTTCCAAATCTCAGCAAAAACTTACATGAACTTGGGAAATCCAGTGGCTTTCACTGTAAGCCCTAGCCACATCTTTTATAAAGCACCAGGATAATAATTGCCTTTAGGGTTTCTGATTCTACACGCCCATTGCTTCCCACATTTCTGTACCTCATTTACACTGAAGTTACATTTCCCTCCCTCACAACATATGCGGTAGCTGCTGTTAGAAAGCAAGCATTTCCTCAGAGATGAAAAGCATATTTGCAGTCCGTGCAATGGCCCAACCTCTTGCATGGTGGTTTTACAGCTTTATTTTATTTTTGTAGCATTCAAGCATTTAGTACAGTGTGTACTCTAGAAAACGTACAAGAAAGCTCTTTAAGTGGATACAGAAAGGAACAAACAAATAGAAGGAGATGAGAGGAAGATTCCTGGAATGATCTTCATGCTTTGTCTCTTCTGATGACAATGTGCTCTGATTGGATTAAGGATAAAAAGTCTATCCATAAAAATAATACCAAACAGCAGTACTATGCTGATACCCCCACCCTCCAAGAATAACTGGATTAGACAGTTGAAACTAAATAAAAGCACAGCCAAGACAGGCATGTGTACAACTTTCTGGTGTTTATAGTCATCTAAATGCTGCAATGGATGGTAGGCCATAGATCCTGTTGCATTGTACACATGTCCTGACAAACCAATTCGCTTTTGAAAGGTCAACAGTCTCATTTTCCAGATTCATTTAGCTGAACAAAGGCAATTCACATTTGGTTAGTAGTGGCCACTTTTCCCATCAGCTGATTGATTTCAATGTCTTGCTTGTCACATGGAAGAAAATCAACATGAACAAAATCAGTCAGTTTTGCCTACCACTATAAACCTTTCCCGGATGTCCTACTTCTTATGGAGTTGCTGAAAGCATAATTTAAATGTAGTCACCATGGGTTCAGTCATTTATGGATCATTGCAAACAGACTATCTAATTGTAATAGGGATTAGAAGCCAATAGGTTGAAGTGAAAAAGCCTTAGACCCTCTCCAGGATTACAATTTATATTGTGCTGGTGGTGCAAGCTTGAATTTAGGTATTCTGTCCCTCCAATGGAACAACATGTTAGTGAAAAACGGAAGGGAAATCCTTTTTACAGCTACCTGTAAAAGTTCATCTCCCCCCTAAACGTGTCAGGTTAAAAAAAAAACTGGTTTACTCATAAATTGGTTAACCAGTTAAAATTCATGAGTAAACTAGATTTCGGGGGTGGGGGTTGAACCCTTAACCCTCCCACTCCCCCCGCCTGGCTACAGCCCTGGCTACCTGTGTCCTCTCAGACTCATCTCCAGAATCTGAGGAGGAGAATGGAAGGAGCAAGATGTCTCATTGTGTAAACTGAAGTCTATTCACAAATGTTGTCTCTTTACATCATACATTTTTGCACAAAGTCATAGTTACTAACTGAGAATGGGCAGTTCTAGTAGATGTAGATAATCTAATTTGGCACAGACTTTAAAGCAGCTCTTCAAATATTATTGGAATGTATTGCCTGACATTCTTCACCATTGGCTAGGTTTGGTGAGAGTTGCAGTCCAGCAATACCTGAAAGATTTCATTCCCCTGCCACCAGCTTAATGTAAGGCAATATGGCATGGTTTGGATGCAGATAGGATTGAGAAAACTAAATCAATTTTTCTATTAACATTCATCAAAGCAGACTTTACATGGAAAGTAGTGTTTCATTTGCATATTTTGGTTATACTAAACACCACCAGAAGCCAAGCAAAGTTTGTACTTTGCTGTATATACATCTTGCATTTTTTCAGTCTTCTCATCCATCAATTAAAAGGCATTGTATGTCCTTATCTGCATTTTCATGATTTGCTAACTCATTTGTGGCAAAGAACTTCCTTTAATATGCACAAGTGTTATATCTATCTCTGTCTATCTATCTATCACCTATCTTAATGAAATTAGAGTGGGGGAAGTGAATCCTGCTATTTTGGTACCCCAGAAACCTATCCCCAATGTTTTTTTTTTTATCATATCACATTTTTATTCTATACACTTTTTGTTATATATTTTGTCATATATAGATAGATAGATAGATAGATAGATAGATAGATAGATAGATAGTGTGTGTGCGATACACACATACACAGTTAAGGACATGTATATTGAATTTGTAATGGTCTCCCATTGAGATACTAGCTTCACTTCTGTTATCTTCATTAAGGCTGACCATAATTTGCCTTCTCAGACCACATTCTGTGATAGGTTCTGTGTTTAGTATTGAAAAGAAGCTTACTTTCTTCTGCATGTCTTATGAATTCTCATCATCTCACAGTTCTAATGATATTTAGCATTTGTGCCAAATTATGTCAACTCCCCCCACTCTCTCTCTTTGGTGATGGTGGAGAATGAACTACCTGCAGGAGATAGGACTGTGTTTTAATCACGAGGAGAATGCTGGGATTCTTTAGTATTATGTAGCTCTGCATGTGCTCTTCCATGTCCACTTACCAGCTAGAATAATAGAATCATAGAGTCAGAAGAGACCACATGGGCCACCAAGCCCCACATCCTACCATTCACAAAAAGCACCATCAAAGTACCCCTGACAGATGGCCTTCCAGCCTCCATTTAAAAGCCTCTGAAAAAGGAACTTTCACCATACTCTGAGGCAGAGAGTTGCACTGTTGAACAGTGGAACTCCCTGCCTCAGAATGTAGTGGAAGCTCCTTTTCTGGAGGCTTTTAAATGGAGGCTGGTCAGGAAGTTATTACCAATGTTTAGGTGGAATCTCCTTTCCTATAATTTGAACCCATTGCTCCGAGTCCTAGTCTCCAGGGCCAAGCCTGCTCCCTTTTTTGTGACATTCTTTCAAATATTTAAACATGGTGATCATGTCTCCTCTCAAGCTTCTTTTCTGCAGGCTAAATATCCTCAGCTCTTTAAACTGCTCCTCATAGGGCATGGTCTCCAGACCTTTGATCATTTTGGTCACCCTCCTCTGGACATGTTCAAGTTTGTCAATATCCCACTTGAATTGTGTGGCCCAGAATTGGACAGCTGAGCTCTTACCAAAGCAGAATAGAGGAGCATCATTACTTCCCTTGATATAGACCAGAGCTTTCCACATTTTTTATGTTAGTGACCCACTTTTAAAACATGCATTATTTCACGATATGGCAATTCAATTTTATTAGCAAATTGGAAATTAAACCAACCTCCTACAGGAGTTTCATACACAGAAATACAACACTGTCTGAGCTCTGCAAGTCCAGCATTTTTTTGAAAGAAGCAGAAAGTGTTTGAGGATCAGGACATTTTATGCTTGTTTATAAAGCTATTGTCCTCCCAACCCTGTTATACACCTGCAAAACATGGATCATCTACAGACGCCACACTCAACTTCTGGAACGATTCCGTCAGCATTGCTTTTGAAAAATCCAGCAAATCTCTTGGAAAGGCAGGCAGACAAATGTTAGCATTCTAGAAGAAGCAAAGATCACCAGCATTGAAGCAATGATCCTCCGCCATCAACTTTGCTGGGCTGGCCATGTTGTCCAAATACCCAATCACCATATCCCAAAGCAGTTACTATACTCTCAACTCAAGAATGGAAAATGGAATGTTGATGGACAGCAAAAGTGATTTAAAGATGGGCTTAGAGCTAACCTTAAAAACTGTGGCATAGACACCGAGAACTGGGAACCCCTGGCCCTTGAGCATTCTAACTGGAAGTCAGCTGTTACCAACAATGCTGCGGAATTCGAAGAGGCACAAATGTAGGGTGAAAGGGAGAAATGTTTCAAGAGGAAAGCCAACCCTTGTTGGGACTGCCTACCATCTGTAAATCAATGTCCTCACTGCAAAGGAACAAGCAGATCAAGAACAGTCACCTATGGACCCACCACCAAGACCCTACACTTGGAAGACAGTCATACTCACCCGCAAATAATAGCCGATGATGATGATGAAACTAACCCCTTACAAGAGTTTCATTTAATATAATACCATATATAATATCATATAATCTTTCCTGTATAAACAAAGTTTGGATATTTTTAGTTTTTATGTTTGTATATTTATTGAAAATTGGATACTAATGCTTTTATGTCAAGCCACTTTGAATTCCCTTTGGAGAGATAAAGTGGGGGTATAAATAAATTATCATTATTGTGGGGTATAAATAAATTAATAAATTATTATTATTATTATTTATTAAAATGGTATGTATGTACAGGTAAGTTGTACTTACACATAAGTAAGTCACTAATACCAGCTATGGAGTCTTTAACTGAGAAATGTGACAGTACAAATGGGAGGATAACAAAAATGGAAACAGAATGATATGTCAATAACATATTCTACAGAACTCCTTTGGTTTGGACATAAGAAGTTACTAGAGGTTTCAGTTATCATTAATAAATCTCGTTATGTGGAATTCTGTGACAATTAGGACACATATTCCTACAAATCTTTGTATTTTTACTGCACAGTTATATACCCTGCAAAGGGTAGGGTGGAGGCTATTCCTGTCCAGCTTACTCCCCTATACACATTGTCAGAGTGATATGAGGTTCTGGTATGCTGAAATGACTTCTATGCCATTTCAGTGACATATCACTTGCCTCCCAGTGATCCCCCCCCCCCCCTTTGTGGGATAAGCAGCTAAAGCAACATCTGTGCAGCACAATAAAGACAAACAGCCATGAAACAAAAATACACTGATAAAAATTGTATAATTAATCAATCAGTCAGTCTCTGCATAACTTATGAACCAAGACGCTCTTAAGTAAAATAAATAAATAAATTAGAATACACCTGTTGGTTTTGGTCCCATTGTATAGAACTTTTGTTCTTTTTTTAAATTAGTAATTTGGCTTTTAAAAAAATAAAAATGTTTATATGCAGTCATTTTTATGAGTGTTTTAATTATCTTGTTATTTTTAGCATGGAAATTCCTCCATGCTGAATGTTAGTAACTGATATATAGTCCTATTGAAACTTAAATTACTCTGCAATTGAAATGAAATATGGAGCACATTAAAACATTGCAGCATATTTCAAGTCCCCAGAGCGCATTTGGGTACAGAAAGGAAATTGCCCATGTGGAATGTTTATCTTCCCTCCTTCTCTATCTCTCTCTTTCTCCAGCCCAGAGAAATGTACTGTGCATGGCACAAAAAGGGAAAATGCTCTTGTGGAACTACTGGAATATTTTCACACTGCCTTTAAAACACATTTTGTGGAATAACAAATGTAAGCCCCATTGTAATTCTGTGTGGTTGGGAGATACAGTAATTACTTTCCCAGTGTAAAACCTCAGAAAATACTCTGAACTTTGATGGAATTTCCTGGTATCCCCAGTGAGTAAGTAGAGTATACATTTCCTGATGTCATTTCTAGAACGGAACCAGTTTGAAGATACATATGCCTATGGGACTGAAAAATGATAAGTTCCCTGACCCATGGGTCTTGGTCTGCCTATCTCTTTGCTTTCTCACACTTGCAGCCATCCCTATATAATTAGAAATGCAGGGGATGTAATTCAGTCTCAATTGGTTTTCCATATTGACTTGAATCCTACTTTTCCTTCATCATTTCTTTTATTTTTGAAGGTATGCAATACAGAGCAGGAAGAATCACTTGTGTAATCTCCATTTTAGAATTAATTTATATTATCCTGGCCCTCTCATGGCCAAGACATTCCAGATTTATTACTCACACAGCCTGATGTCTTTTCCAGATGCAAGATTGTGAAAGAGAGATAATTTGTCAAAGGCATGTCTCATCTTCTGCCATGTTTTCCATCTGCCCCTGAATTCCCAAAAGTTGTTAAACAACCAAACAGAAAAAATGTTCTTATTCCATGGTACATGGGCAGTGTGATTATAATGTGTAGTGATTTATGAATAGGGAGAAGAATTGCCAAATGTTTTGTTCCAGTTGGATATGATCATCTGGTATCGTGAGGTTCGAACTTTATAGGATGCCAGTCACTGCAATACTGCCAAAAATAGCACCCCATGCCGAGCTCTCACCTTATAATGTGTACTGAAGAAAATACATTGTCTCCTTGACATGAACAAATCATAAATTGCCCCTTCCACACAGTGTACCAGCCACTCACCACCATCCTCATAATCATCCTCATCATCAGAGCCAGACTACTGTAATATGCCATGAGATGATGGTGTCACATATTTGATTAAAATGTTATTTCTGGGAATTTCTAGATCCTCCAAGATGAGTTTAGAGTCAAGCTCCACTGAAAATGGATGATAGTATTGTTCTGGAGAACAACATAGCGCTGTTCTGGAGAACATTTTTCTACTTTCGTGGGGGTCTTGTGCCGATTATAACAATGACAAAACAGACAACAGAGAGAGGTAAATATAGGCTTTCCCATCCTTTGGCAAGCTTGGAGGCTGTGTTTGATTCCAGCCACCGGGGGGTGCTGTCGCTCCATCTCCCTGCCAAAAAGCTTTCTTTGTTCGTAAACTTCCTCCTTTTTCTGATCAAGCCTACCTTCCCACTTTACTGTGGCTCCTATTTACATTTGTTTTTGAACTGCTAGGTAAGCAGAAGCTGGGTTAAATGTCAGGAGTTCACCCTGACCCAGACTTCGAACTCTCAACCTTCTGGTTGGCAAGATTAACATTAGGGAAACCTTCCTGACAGTAAACCTGGCTGGCAAAATAAACATTAGGGAAACCTTCCTGAATATACTGCCTTGGAGTGTGATTGCCCAAACGTGTGCACCCAGCTTCAGGGTGAAATGCAAAACGATACAAACCCAAATTGCAAACCATTGCTAGCAGGAAGGTTTTTGCTCATTTTGAAAAAGGGATTTTTAAAAATGATATTATTTAGCAGACAGCCAATTTTTTATGCCTTTACTGCTGGCATATGCTTTTTAAAATTAAACTGAAAACTATTGATAGCCAAAATAAGAAAGAAAAGTGGTTTGGCACACATCACTTCCATGATAACACTCAGAATCTGGGCTATATCTTTTCTGGAAACATATAAAAGTCATTTGCAATGTTATTTTCTCCATACTACTTGTTAATCCCTTTGAATACTCTCACCAATAGCATTTAGCAACATATAAGAAGATGTATTTTTAATTTTTTTTTTGCAGCTTAACCCAAGTACGAGTAGTATCTTGAAATGGCTGAAACCTTCCAAGTTCTATTAAACTATGGAACAATTTCAGTAGTAAGATCTTTGTTTAAAGCTCACTGTTTTCTGAATTTTTTGTGTGATGCACTGGGCATCGATATCAGCAGGGCAATTATAATAAAGCCCCTGCATGAGTTCAGTTTCCAGCCCAGCAGGATTTGATAGTGCAAGAGTTTGTAAAAAGAGGATCAGAGTAATGTGGAATATTTGACAACTGCCAACGGTGTGTGTTCTTTCTCCATTTCCCCCTTTATCCCCATAATGATTGGGCAAGGAAATGAATTGAATTCTATTAACAAACAAGCAAACCAAAAACTCCTTCAGTTCAGCTTGTTTTATCAACAGCTTTTGTGAGAAAATGCTAGGAAATGATGTCTTCTAAGGGTCACACACCCTCTTGCCAGGCCCATTACTTAGTCCATATGGCTAAGTCATCATATCCATTTCTGTGCTTAGCACTGCTGTGCTGTGTTCAGCACTGCTTTGGATGCTTCTCAGAGTTAGCTGTTTTATCACATGATGCAGGCAAATTGCATTTACAGTGGGACTCCTTTCCTGCTGCTCTCCTGATAGCAAACTGTTGAAAGATGTTTCTTTTACAAAAGGTGCCCACTACTTTGTAGACTGTATCCCACTGGGAGAACAGTAGGAAAGGAGCAACATCATGTGATAAGTCCAAGGTAAAGACACTGTTGTTGTTCTGTAATCATGATTTGCCTGTCTTGTGTGATAAACTCTTTGGAGTGGTGGATCTGAGTCTGCTGATTTGAACAAATAAATGGAATCTATGTCACTGAAGTTATGATGTAAATCAGTGGTTCCCAAACTTATTTGGCCTACTGCCCCCTTTCCAGAAAAAATATGACTCAGTGCCCCCTGGAAAGGAGGGCGTGGCTCAGAGGGGTGGGCATGGCTCCTGCTCAAGAAGGCGGGGTTGAGTGTCTCCCCTAGTCCAAGATGCAGGGCTGGGAGGGGGAGGGGGCGAGCCCACAAATGGGCAGCCAGGACTGGGATGGGCAGAGTTACAAGCTCTGAGGTAGGGCTGAGCTTCTATCCCTGTCCTGTGGCGCCTGCCAGGACACAGGGGGCGGGGCTAGAGGAGGGGGCAGGGCCTCTTCCCAAGTGCCTGATGGGGCTGAACCTCTATACCCCGCCCCCATGTTCTAACAAGCACCTCAGGGGAGGTATACAGAGGCTCAGCCCTGTTTCGTGCTCTTGGGAAGAGGCCCCACTGTTGGGAATCACCCTGGACTACTCAAGTCTAAATGTAGTCAGATAGATGATAGAGTTAGATTGAGGGAATCCTTTCCCTGTTTCCAAAGCATGCCTAGATAGGCTTTACTGTGTTTCACTCTATCCTGTTTACGTCACATCCCTTACTTTGAAGTTAGTAGAAATGTGAATCTCTAGGGACACTAACTTCTCATTGGTCAGAATGTCTTTTATGGCCCCAATAAACTGGACCATGAGGTTGGAACCATTTTGGTTCAGTCTTCTCCCTTTGTTCTTCTAGTTAACAAGCAGCATCTTGCTGCCTCTCCTGGCAAGATGTAACTATTTAGATGTTTGTTATTTTTCCTTTCTTATTTTTCCTTAGAAACCAGTCTAGAGTAGACTAGACAGCTCCCAAACCTTTCTATCTACAATGGATTTTTTAAACCTGAATAAATACTTTTTGAATTTTTACTGAGACTCTGCACTCCATTGCCATCCTAAGTTGAAAGGCTTCTCTTGCTCACCCTGTGTAAGTAACTGTTGCATTTGAAAGCTTTTGCTTTTGCTACTCTGCTTCATTTTGGTGGAATCTCCCCCAGAGAGGGTTAAATTGAGTCTAACCACTCAGAGATTACCACAACACCCACCCCTAGCCCCGCCCTTTAGTCCTAAAAGGCCTCTCAGGAAAGCTATAGAGGCTCAGCCCAGTCTTGGGCTCTTGGAAGGAGGCTCCGCCCGCTTCCCTAGCTTGCCCTCTGTGCCTTAACAGGCACCTCAGGAGGGTCTCGGACTCTTGGGAAGAAGCCACGCCCACTCCTCTAGCTCCACCCCCTGTGTCCTAACAGGCACCTCAGGTGCTCAGCCCTGTATCCAGCACTTGGGAAGAGGCCCCTCCCCTCCCCTGGCCCCGCCCCTGTATCCTAATAGGTGCCATCACCACCCACCTGGATCGCTGCAACACCCACCAGGGGGTGGTAGCGCCCACTTTGGGAATCACTGATGTAAATGAAGCTGCCACTTCAATTTGTAAACAAGTACCCAACTAGCAACCAAGAGCGAACACTACAGAAGCTACTGTTGTAATACCAATGCAATACACACGAGGGCAGCACAATGTAGTAAATCACAATGCACTAAGATTTAAATGCCTTGGAATCACGATTTACTACACTATTGGACTAAAGTACTGGGATCCAAGGTTTGAATACCTGATCAGCAATAGAAACCTGTACAATGACTTTGGACAAGTCAAAGTCTCTCAGCCTTAGAGGAAGACAATTGTAAAGCCCCTCTAACTACATCTCTCCACTGTATTGAAGAATTACTGTCTGGTGCTGATCAAGGAAATTTCAATTCTTACATCTAAGCAATAAATAAAGTTAAAACATGATTTCCCTGTATGATGATGAAGGGAAAGGGGAATGGGGTTACAGATGATCGTCTAACACAGTGGTTCGCAACTTACGGGTCCCCAGGTGTTTTGGCCTACAACTCCCAGAAATCCCAGCCAGTTTACCAGCTGTTAGGATTTTTGGGAGTTAAAGTCCAAAACATCTGGGGACCCACAGGTTGAGAACCACTGGTGTAACACTAGATGGAAAATCCTTCCAGGCTCAATCTAGTTCACAATTTATATATTCCTGCCTTGTCTAGCTGAATATTAAAATATAACCTGGCTCTTCTGAGTTGTAATTCAAATTCTGTTCCAATACAAGCCATTACCACTTTCAGTAATAGAAAAAGTAATGCATGATCAAGCCACCACGTTACAAAAGCTGCAAAGCACATTTACTCTGTGGTCTTTTCAGTTATAATATATTTGAAAAGACAGCTTTGTTAGTCTATTTTAGAAAATCAGCAATGACACTTTAAAATCTCTCACTCGGCCTTAATCTTTATGTGTTTCAGACAAAGTGAAGGCTTCTCTCTTGATCTTTCCATGAATCTGTGTACACCCCAGTATTCACTTTCTAATGGACAAATATTGAACATGTATGTCAGCACAATAGAAACCATTAAAGCAATCAGGATCATAATTATGTGGATTTTAAGATGTATGGATGCATAAAACACTTGAGAATTCTTCACTCATACTCTTCCCTATGAATATATCCATGTGCAACAACAGAGATATAAGTGGACAGTGATCCACATAACATAAAGACCTTCACTAGTACAGTTTATTAGCTAAGAACTGACTGGAAGAATTGACAACCATCCATAAACTAATTGGGTCCACGAATTTCAATTTGTTTCAATTTGGTTGCAAACAAAGTTTGCAGAACATGGTAGGGGGAGGGCGAAAAGCAAGGACGGTTAATGAAAACACCATGTGCAACCTGTAGTACTGCCCTTCATAATCAATCTGGGCCAAGAGCCCATATTGACTTAAGAACATTAGAATTACCTTTTGGATGAGATCAAAATTCTATCTAGTCCAGCATTCTGTGGCCAAGAGCGGTTACTCAAATGCCTATAGAAAGCTCACAAGTAGGATAATGTTCCATCACTGCTGAGACAGCTTTTCAGATGAGTGTCTGGCTGAAATCCCACTGAATTCATGAGTATTTATTTCTGCATCCAACACATGTTTGTTTGGTAAAACTACAGTCTCCTGTTGTTTGCATAGGCATGTTCAAGGAACTAATTCAAGCTGCTTTTTGAACTGAGCTGATAAATCTGGACCTCCCAGACTAATGGATGGATCAGAATGTAGATCCCTTAAGAATGTTATTTTTCTAAAGTTTGTGATGCTGTTCACGGCTTAAAACCAGAAAACATATTAGTATTTGGCAGCTAAATGCAGGCAAAGATGCATGTCTTAAGAAAGATATGTTCAAGAGTGTGCATTTCTGTATGCATATCTTATAAGTGGCAGGGGACCGAAACACACAATTATACATTAATGTAGAAATTATGGACTTATGCAAGAATAAATGGAACATCTGTCCCCTTCCAAAGCATAGCAAGAACAAGCTGATCTATCGACTTTACTTGAGAGAAAGCTACATTGTATTTAATAAGAAATAATAAATCTGAATTTTCAGATTCCTATATTTATATGTTGATCTTTTAAGTTTGATTTATAGCACAGTGTTGGAGAAATTGCAACATGCAAAAGACACATGGAATAAAAACTTGGGATAGAAAACAGAAGAAAGAAAATATGCTATCTGGCATGAATCAAGAAAAGGAAAATAAAAAGAAGATCCAGCTGCAACAAGACAAGGCAAAAACAAGTATTTAGGGAAGCAAGTGTTTCCAGAATACTTCTTGAAATAACATATCACAGTTGACCATCACTATAAATCAGGCATGGGCAAACTTCTGACCTCCAGGCTGTTAGGAATTGTGGGAGTTGCAGTCCAAAACACCGGGAGGGCTGAAGTTTGCCCAAGCCTGCTATAAATTATATGACTTGCTTCACACCATCTACTTAATATGTAAATGGCTGCTCATCCATAAATGTTCCATAAAATTGGGTTACAATTGCACAGTCCCTGCACTGGAGTAGCTGATTAACTGTAGACAATCTTTTGCAGACTTCCATACTGAATACACAGGTGTTAAGAGGCATAGCCTATGGAGGCACATGTTCTGCTCTTCATTCTTGCTCCTCCCTCATATTGTAATTGTTCTACATACATTGTTTTATCCTCAAACTAATTTGCCAGAGAAAGTCCTGATTAATTCTCTACTGCCCCACTTTCTCAGCTGCTATAAACATGTCCCAGTTTATCCCTCTCTTTCCACATTCTCTTTTTCTCTTCAGCTTATATCAGTTGCTACACACTGAATCCAAATTATGAATGTTGTTTGCACACACAGTATGAAAGTTGTTTACACACTAACTGATCAGTTTGGAGAGATGCGCAGAGGATGGAATCGTACCCTTTCCAGTACGCTCTGCCAAACGAAAACTACTGCAGCCTTTTCTCGCTTGTTTGTCCTTCCTCATGAATAATGTTTGCTATCTTGACAACACTCTGATGTTACTTGGCCATATCCTTATTTTTATTTGTGAAATGTTAATGAGGATGAAGTAGGGATGCAAGGAGAGTCTGACATTTTCTCAGCCTTGATGAAAAAAAGTGTCCCATTATGCTGAAAAACTCCATGAAATAAATCGTCAATTTCAGTGTGTGCCTTAAAGTTGCTTGCTGACATATTTAGGCTCCATGAATTTCATAGGGTTTTCATAGGAATAATTAGAGGTTGATTGTCATTGCTTTCTACTGAATCCCTTTACATCTCACCTGAGGGGAAAAAGGCTATATTTATGTTTAGTTCAACATGAAGGGCAAAACTAGAAGTTGTAGAAATATTATCAACAGCAATGAAAACACCAGATTTATAGTGTGCAATGTTTGAATCGTAATGGACCTCCGGCAATGGATCTGACTATGGCCTAAATGAATCGATTTTAGATGTGATTTTAATCTATTGATGTTTAACTATGTTTGTGCTAGTTGTCTATTACATTGCTGTTAGTTTTTTTTAAAAAATAATGTATTCCTTTTATTAGATATGCTTATGATGGTGCTGTTCATTTTATTGCATGTTATGTTTTCTTACTTTTTATATGTTATTTGCAGTTTTGAGTTCTGACTCAGGAGAAAAGTGAGATAGAAAATAATAATAGTAATAATAATAATAATATAATCCTATGTATGCATACTAAAAAGAAACCTCTATTAAATTTAACAGGACTTACTCCCAAATAAGTGAGCAGAAGATTGCGACTGAAAATTATTTTTCTCTTCTTTTAAAAATTCCTCTGATGTTTTTTCTGTGGAAGAACGCCAAAAAATGGTTCAAATTTCACTTGAAGAAAAGCCTTTGTGGTCACTCTATTGCATGCTTCAGGCAGGCAAGCCAAACCACTGGCAATAGTGAATGGAATTTCTCTCTTTCTCTCAGAGACCACTAGTAATTTAGAGGCATTTTCACCAACTAAATGTCAAGCGGTCATATCCTCAAAGTAAGCAAGAGAGACCTGCTGGGTTTCCAAGAGTGGATTTTAGTTGTATATGTCGACTATAAATAACACACATTGGTAGTTTTAGCAATTCCTGATGATCTACAGAAAAAAGGGAAACCCACAGTATTTGATGTGGAGAAACTCCACCCTTACTTTTATAGCCAGACCAAACCTAGAAGTGCCATATATAGCATATATACTATATATGCCCAGACATTTAAAAAGGCCAGAAGCAGCACCATAGTGGAGGGGGTAGAGGAGTCAATGCTCCTCTCAGATTCTCCTGGGATAGATTAAGGTCTTGCCTTTTGCCACTTTATTCAGAGAAGAGGATGGTTTCCCCTTTTAACAAAGAATTACAGTACAATACTCACCTTGACCCATCGATAAGTCGACTCAGGTTTTTTGGGTTGCTTTTTTACCTAAAATTTCTAGACTAATACATGAGTAGATTCTATTCTATTCTATTTGTCGTTGATCCACTCTTTTGGGCTTCATGCAAATCTACCATTTGGCAAAATACACAATCCTGTGCTTTTCTTTTCTATTTCTCGCCAGATAACTTAACCATTGCTTTGTCCCATCAAGTATGCTTGTGGTCTCTTGGTACCCAATTTGTTAGACACCATGTCCATAGGTTGTCTTTTGATCATACCATATGCCCTGGTCATCTTCTTTTTGCCCCATAGATCTCATTGACCACTTCGTATACCCTGGTTCTTCGACACAGCTCTTCGTTGCTGGTTTTATCTCTTATTGTCATGTCACACATACTTCTTTACATTTCTCTCTTTTCTTCTTCCAACTTTGTTATTGCCCATGTTTCAGATATGTATAACATTGCCGGTAGAACTGTAATGTTGAATATATCTGCTCTGACCTTCATTGGCAGTTTAGCATCTGTTAGCACTGTCCGATTTTGTTTAAAAGCCATCCAGGCTGCCTTGTGTCTTCTTGCTCATTCTCCATTTGCCAATTTATTCAACTGTACTTGTTGATATACATATTATCACTTCCTCAATTTCATCTCCATTTATAATGATGCAGCCCTGGACACACTGCTCATTTTTATTCAATTCGTTTTCTTCACGTTCATTTTCACTCCTACTAATTTTGAGAGTCGAGCTAGTTGTTGGAGATCATGTTGTAAATTTTCCAGATTTTTGGCGAAAAGGATGCAATTGTCTGCGAAGAGGAGATGAGAAAGTTGTTCACCATCAATTGAAATCCCACTTTTAAATTTGATTTTTCGGAAGAGATTTTCTAAAGTTGCTGCAAACAGTTTGTGGGATATTGTGTCTCCTTGATGCACTCCTTTGTTTATTCTGATGTGATACACTTCTGACAACAGTTTTATATTTGATGTGCACCCTGTATTGATGCTTTTTATGATGTTCACACATGCTAGATTTAACGCTTGATGCAGAGCGTTAAGGATAGTATTAATCTCAATTGAGTCGAAGGCCTTTTGGTAATCAACAAAAGCAAGAAAAAACTGAACTTGATATTTTCTGTTTTTTTCCAGTAGCTGTTTGACTGCGTGGATATGAGGGTGGGGTAGCCATGTCCGAAGCCCGATTGTTCTTTGTTGATTTCCCAATCTTGAGATATTCTTTGTAGCAGTATCCTTGTGGACATTATATATAGTTGAGAAAGGAAGGTAACAGGACAATAGTTGCTAATGGTTTCTGTGTCTCCTTTCTTTATTAGAAGTATAGTTTCAGACTTTCTCCAATCTTTAGGTAAGATGGCACTTAGCAAGTATTGTGTAAAACATTCTGCAATCTTCTTTTGAAGGTTATAACCTCCTAACTATAGGTGCTCTATTCTTATTCCGTTCTTTCCTGTGCATTTTTCTGGCTTCATTTTACTTATGGCCACATCTACCTCATTCAATAATACTGTAGGGGTTTCTTCCATTTCAACACATGGCTTGATTTCGATGACCTGCTCTTTGGAATTGTATAAGTTGTTATAGAAGTCATCACATATCTGTTTCATTTCCAATCTATTTGTCACACGCATTTCGTTTTCATTTTTTAGTGCAATTGTTAGTTTTTTCTTCCTCTCCTTTTGTTTTGCTATCAGGTATTTGCTGAGCTCTGGCTGCCATTAAGTATTTTGTGCCTTGTCAAATTCTTCTAATATTCTTTGGAGGAATAGATTCGCTTGAAAGATCTTTTAAACCTTTCCCACAAACATTTCACAATCTTCATTGACATCAGCACTTTTGATTGAGAAATTGGTTGCCTTCAGGGCTGCTGATAGTGTGACTGAATTAATTTTCTTTTTAGAGCTACCACACTCCTTGCCATAGTGGTGAGGAAAGTGCCTTTCAGCACTTCCCCTCCACTTCAGGAGGAATGTGGGCAGGGCTTGCAGTGTGTCATGTGGTGCCACATGGCAGGCCCTTCCTTGCCGCGAATAGAAGTGGCAAAATGGGGCAAAAATTCCCCGTGTGAAGAGGTCCCAATTGATAGTCTTTTTTATTCCAACACAGTTTATTGGGGCAATCAAAGAGATAGGAGAGACCCCTACAGGCCATCCACTTCTACCCCTTCCTGCCATGCAAACATTCCCAACAGATGGCCAGGCAGCCTCTTAATAATAATAATAATAACAATATCAGAGAATCCTGAGGTTTGGAGACACCCCTAACGATCCTCCACTACAACTGCCTTATACCATACAGGAGGACACAATCCAAGCACTCCTGACAGATGGCCATCTAATATCTCCACACTAATAATAAGAGAATCCTGCAATCACAGAGATAGGAGAGACCCCTAAAGGCCATCCAGTCCTACCCCTTCCTACCATAGAGGACACAATCCAAACATTCCCAACAGATGGCCATCCACCCTTTTAATAATAATAACAATAATAACAATATCTACATACACCACAGCAACAAGTGGCCGGGCACAGCTAGTGTTTCTATAATTTATTTGGCAGCTAAATCTTTTTATTATCCCAAGCTTTCACAATTATGCAAGACTTCAAAGATGTGCTCCATACTTATGGAAGAAATAGGTCTACACAAGAATACTTCACATGTACCTGTCTGAACCCTTTGAAGAAAAGTGCATAATTAGATATATTCAGCAAGTGCACAATGCAGTACTTCTCCCTGTAGATGAATAAATCTGAGATTAGCAGAACTTTCTGTTGGGGTTCTAAACATTGTTATCTTTGGAAGCAGAGGGCCAATAATAGATTATGATGCATGATATCTCATGTCACATTTCTCTGGAGTTTAATAACCCAGACATTTGGGATTACATCAGACTGTGTTTTAGGAATATATTTGCCAGCAGCTGAGCATGTAAATTCCATTAGCATTAATGGCAATGCAAAAATTGGAAGAAAATAAATGACATACATTTGGTTTTGCAGCCAGCTTAATTTACACTTTACCCAAAGGGATATAAGCTAATTTATTTTCTCAGTGCTATTGTGATATTTGATTTCCTAATTATTGCCTTTGCTCAGCAGAACACCTATGAAAATTAAAATTTGACAAGCAATGCATCTTCAAAATGCAGCATTTATAGGCATTCACTACTGAAACAGTAGTCGTGCATTCAGGGGCGGTTCACCCTTAAGGCAATCTAGGCACTTGCCTGGAACACCATCTTTTGGGAGGCACACTTGAGGCACCTCTTGAGGCACCTTCAAGTGCCCTAAAGCCAACTTTTTGTTGGTGCATGCTGCCGCTTCTGGTGGGAGGCTGTGGAGGCCACCCCCACCTCCTTCTCCTTCGGGCTGCCGTGGGCCTTCAGCCCAGTGCTGGGCCAGCGCTGTACCTTCCACCCTGCACTCCGCCTTCCGCCCAGCACGCCGTCCAGCGCAGGGCCTTCTGGTGCCCGTGCGGGCCCGCCTTTGGGGCCTTCAGAGATTGTAAGGTCTGTGGGAATTTGGAAGCTAGGTAAGTGGGGTTTATATATCTGTAGAAGGTCCAGGGTGGGAGAAAGATCTCTTCTTTGAAGCAGGTGTGAATGTTGTAATTAATCACCTTGATTAGCATTTAATGGCCCTGTGGCTTCAAGGCCTGGTTTTTTGTCTGGGAGAATCTTTTTTTGGTAGGTGTTAGCTGTCTCTGATTGTTTACTGTCTGGATTTCCCCTGTTTTCAGAGTGTTGTTCTTTATTTGTTGTTCTGATTTTAGACTTTTTTTTTAATACTGGGGGCCAGATTCCCTTTCGGTGGCCTTTTAATTATCGGCCTTGATATTCTGGGTTTTATGGCTGTGTGGAAGGACCCTCAGGGCTCTTCCACACAGCCATATGACCCAGAATATCAGTTACTCGTTTGGGGGAGGGGCACCAAACTTTTGTTCGCCTACACTTGAAAAATACCTAGGGCTGGCCCTGCATGCATTTTAAGGAAATATTACTTGGCTGGCTTGAGAAGTCAGCTTTGATTTTAGAGTCATTGACAAAAGGGCAGGGAATCTACAGTAAGGATGAGAATGGACAGATTTCCCTGAGGTCTGTGTCTCCAGTGGAACCAGCCAAGTACTTAACAGCACTCTCAGCACACGGGAGACTTTTCAGATTTCTCCAGTGAGAATCCATTTATGTAATAGAGCTAGTATTTCCCGAGAAGACTCAGTCAAAGCCTGTCATCCTGTGTGTGGCTTTTTAAAAAAGACAATTGTGCTAGAATCTGAGATATATTTGTTTCCATACCTTGTGCCATAAAACCTATGTTTTAAAAAATATAGTTTCATTAGATCTATACTGTTTCTAATGATATATTGTTTTCATTATGAAATGTTTTTTATTGAATTTATCCTCTCACAACAAGGTGTAATGAGTAATTTTATTCATAAGTATATGAGAACTTTAGAAGTCATTGTTATTGTGTGCCTTCAAGTAATTTTCAACTTTTCTTTTAAAATGAGTACCAAACTTCCTTGGTTATGTTTTGTCATTAGGAATTTGCGATAATAAAACCCAGGATTCCAGGTTGGCATTTACAAACCAACAAACATACAGTTTTGTGGAACAACAAATATTTGTCAGATCCCACTCCCTCTCCCAATTTTCCTGTCTTGATAAAAAATTAGAACAAATGAAAGACCAATGTTCTGCAGATGTTCCAAACTTGAAATAACAAGAAAAAAGTAACATTTATGACAGGACAACAAACTACCACAGAAAGCAAATGTGAAATAAACAAGATAGGAGGCAATTATAGCAACAACAAAAATAACCAACCTAGATGCATACAGAGCATGTGGGCCAGGATTTTTAGAAATTTACATCTGAAATATGACATTCAGGTACACAAGGTATAATTACTTTTATGTGGAAAATTATTCTTGCCATGGGCATAGTATTGCCCCTCCAGCCAGTACAGAATAAAGACCCACTAGTGACATGATTCTTTTTGTTACCTTTGCAGGTGTGGTGGCAGGTACATAGGGAGTAGAAAGCCTGTATGATGTTTCTAGTTCTTACAAATGTTGTCAAAAGAAAACAACAAACCACAACTCTTTTTTGTCTCTTCATACTTTCTTTAGACTAGTTTGCAATTATAAGAAAATAGGACAGTACTTTCCCCCAGGACAAAACCATTTACTATTTTGTCCAAGCCCCAAGGTTTTTCAGGACAATGGCATCACTAGGTTGGATGTCAACTGATGATATTTTGGGGTAGGATTGAAATAACCCTACTATATCCTCCTAGGTGGGACACGAAGCTAGGATGAATCCTAAAACTGTGCAAGAAAACAAACAGAAAAGTACCAACACTGCTTTCAGTCCTCTGTATGAACAGCATTAGCTGAGTCAAATAACATTTATTTCAAACTTCAGCATTTTATGGAACATCAAAGTAATAGAGACAAAAACAAAGTGTGCATGACCAACATCTAAGGCATACATGTCACCCCTCTGGATGCCTTCTCACATCATACCATTCTACAATACTGTAACTAAAACATCTGAAAATATAAGAAAAAAGTGACTATAAGACACTTGCTGCAACATAAAACAACAGTGTGTTCTTGTAGTGCTTGCAAACAAAACCATGTGATTTGAAGTGGCATTGTAATGGGGGTAATTATGATACAGAGTGCATGCACATTAGAAGATTTTTTAAAAAATAAACACAAGTAGATTGGAGGGTTTTTAAAATACAATATATGAAAGCTAGGCATACAGAATATGTTCTAACTGCAGAGATACTTTTAAAAATACCAGAAAAACTACTCGGTATTGTTTCAATTTGCAGTGATGGAAAAACTCTGTCTTTGTTTAATTCGGAAGTCCTTTATGAGTGCCAGTATCCTAATGTAACCTCTTATGCAAAGAATAAAAAGTAAAATAAGCATTGCCAATTAATTGTATTCTTAGAGCCAAATTTAAAGGGTGGTGCCATTTATGGAGAAAGAACAATTTCTTTTAGCATTGATGTAATTTTTTCTGAAAGATTTTAATATTATTTCTTAAATGGTAATTAATACTACATAACATTTATACTTATAGTTATCAGTTATTCAATTGTAGCATCCATGTCAGTTGGAAACAATCCATTCTTGGTGTTAGTCTGAGCTTTGAAGTCTGACCTACTTGGGTTCAGGACCTTGCATAGTTTCTTTAAAGTTCATAATAAAAGTGAGAAGGGATTCTCCACCCATTGACATGGAATTACTCAGCCACAGGCAAGTTCAATATACTTTCAAATGTTGTAGTATCTCCTTCCTTCTTTTATTTTTATTTATTTATTTACAGTATTTATATTCTGCCCTTCTCACCCCGAAGGGGACTCAGGGCGGATCACATTATAACACACATAGGGCAAACATTCAGTGCCCATAAACACATCAAACAGAGACTGAGAGACACACGCAGAGGCAAGTTAACCTTCTTCTGAGGGGATGTTCGATTCTGGCCACAGGGGGGAGCAGCTGCTTCATCATCCACACTGACGGCACTTCCTCATTCCAGGTCGTAAATTAGTTAATCTTGCCTCCCCACTTTATAAGTGGTACCTTATCTCCTACTTGATAGATGCAACTATCTTTCGGGTTGCTAGGTCAGCAACGAGCAGGGGCTATTTTTTTTTAATTGACGGGTGCTCACCCCGCCACGGGCTGGCCTCGAACTCATGACCTCATGGTCAGAGTGATTTAAGGCAGCTGCTCAACAGCTGCGCCACAGCCCAGCCCTTTTGCTTGATTGTTTAAGGAACAGCCCTATCAACACAATAATGGAAATTTTTCATCAGTCCCATCAAAATCCTGACATATATTTCGGTTGGGAATTTCTATATTTACTTTTCTCTTATCTGTATCACATGCATTTTTAGAAGATGGATTACAGTGTACCACTTCTTTGTTGTTACAAGTAAGTCTTGTTGCATTCAGTGAGACTTCCAAGTTAAAAGAAGATAGCAGTGTTGTTATTTTGCAACTCTCTGTGCCAGTTTATGTAAGAGTAAATACTGGTGAATGCAATAGGGTGTTTTGCAACTAGATCTGCATAAAATCAGAGTATTAGGAATGTGTCCTTTTTGCAGTTTTTTACTGGGATTTCAAAATTATCGTATATTATTACCTTATTCATGGTTGTGGTCAAATACTAGTAAGAAACTGGTGAAAAAAAGGACAATTGTATATGAATAGGCTGCCATCTTGTGGTTGCAATATTTTTCATCATTGTTATCATATCTATGGTGGTTAAATAGCTTATATAGCTGAAGATACATTAATATATTGTCATAGTCATACATAGTTCCAAACTAAAGTAGAAACCAATTACAAAGAGCATAGATCAATCTCAAAAACAAAACAAGAGTCATATGTCTATTCAATCTGTATAAAATGGCAATTTTAAAAAAAATGTAAACTGTACCTGTTAATATTAATAACCAAACTAATTATGTACCTTCAGATTCCAGTGCATTTAAATACTGTACTTTTTAGTGAGTGAGACACTGAGGTATGCTTGTGGAACAAATTTTAATAGTGGTGCTTATCTTTGAACTGTAGAAAATATGATTATGAAGATACATATTATGAAATGTTGCACATCACTACACATGCTAATGTTAATCATTAAAAATTGGGAGATTGGTTTTTTACTAATGACAATATCTTGTGCAGTTCCAAACTGGAGCTCCAATTCTAAACTGGAGCCCCAATTCCAAATTGGGGTTCCAATTCCAAGTTAGGGTTAAATGGGATGTAAGGAAGAGAAATCTGCTGCATCTTCTCTTCTTTTTACCCCATTTAACCCCAGCAACACAGAGACTTTTTATTTGCCTTTCAGTCACCATGAATTGTTTGAGACATAATAGGTACAAATTTCCTTTATGACAGAACAGTGTGATTGATTGCCATCAAGATCCCTTGCAAAATACCATTAAGTACATTTTGAAAGTACAGTAGAACCCCGGTACTCCGAGTTAAACCAGCGGACCTCAACTCGGTAAACCGGATAACTCGGATTACCAGGCGGGATGAAGGCTGGAGTGGGAGGCGCTGCAAACGCCTCCCAGTTCAGTCCTCGTCCCCATGGAGAGGCCTCTCCATGGGGACGAAGGCTGGACCGGGAGGTGCTGCAAACGCCTCCTGGTTCAGTTCTCGTCCCCATGGAGAGGCCTCTCCATGGGGACGAAGACTGAACTGGGAGGCGCTGCAAACTAGAACAGTGGTTCTCAACCTGTGGGTCTCCTGTGTTTTGGCCTACAATTCCCAGAAATCCCACTAGCTAACCAGCTGTTAGGATTTCTGGGAGTTGAAGGCTTAAATATCTGGAAACCCACAGGTTGAGAACCATTGAACTAGAATATGGTACTAGTTATACCGAAATAATTCAAATTGTTTCTACTCTTGAAATTACTTTCAAAATATAACTCAATTATGCCCTGATTATCATGGAGAAATAGGTTGTGCATAGTACACATAGTTATATTGTGGAACTTGCTAGTAAAGGGGATACAAATGAATTACACAACTTTATGAAGGATAAGGCTGAAAATGCCTGCTGGTATTTGGGGCTAAATATCAGAAGGAGTATGTCTGTCAGACCCAGTTTCTGGAAAACACAATACTCAGAATCCTATTGTGTCTATGTCCTGTTTTGTGGGGTTTTCTTGGGCATCTGGGTGACCATTGTGAGAACAAATGGATTGTCAATCTGATTTAGCACAACTCTTTCTTCTTTCTCTATATCACAACATGATGCATATCTTTTTCTTCTAGAATTCATGAAACATAAGCAAGTCCGGCATGAATGTGTGAAATGTGAAGAACTTGAACAACATTGGAATAAGACATGCAATTAACAAGATCTGATGTATAGATAAGAACAGCAATAGAAGATCAGCAGTGGCTGACAAAGGTCAAGTTTTGCAATCAAGACACTCACGGCACGCACAGATAACATGTAGACCTTGTGAGAACACTTTGGTGATATAAAATTAGATGAGTGCCTTTGAGGAAGGGCAGGTCATTTATAGCTTCAGGATGCATACTGAATCCTTGGCATGGCTCTCCTGACCTTCATTATAAAACAATAAGGAAGGGTGTCTCCTTACTTGAGGGAATAATCATTAATGAAGCAGTGCTTTTGAAAAGCCAAAGTCCTTTGCCATTATGAAAGAACAATCTGAACAATAAGTACAATTTTTACTTTAGTGTATACTAGGCATTAGATGTGCTTTCCTTTTAACCAAATAGTTAATGTTTTCTTCCTAGCCAGACATTTGGGAGAAGGGATTTTTGAGGAGGGATAATTCACATTTTAAAATTATATTCCTTGCATCTTTCACACAACAAAATCAGTATCAAAAGTGGTTTTATGAAGAAACATAAATATGACTTGAAGTTAAAGAATAATAAAGGATGTAACAAGAGAAGTAATGGGTGTACAATCGTCACCATCACCATCATCCCACTCTTCTTCCAATCTGAAACTAATTTTAAAACAAATCTAGCTAAAACATAAATCATATTAAAATAATATATATATAATTATGCATTTAAAAGCATAACCATTGAAAAGAGGAGTAGAAAATATATAGAAGACAAAATATGCAAATAGCTTTTTGGCCAAAAACCAGGGAGTTTTTGTCTGCCAATGAAGGATAGCAAGGAGTCACAAGACTAACCTTTATAGGAAGTTTATTCCAGGGCATGGGAGCAACCACCAAGAAGGCCATCTCTGTTTTCCCACCTATGTAAGTATGAGGGTGCTAGTACAGAAGGAAAATCTCAAGACATAGATGGGCTCATATTTAAGGCCCTTCCACTCAGCCATATAATCTAGAATATCAAGGCAGACAATCCACATTATAGGGTATTTACAAGAAAACTAGTGACAGAAATAAAAAAACCATATGGTCCCAGAAAAATAGTATTGAAAATATGGAAAAATGGCAGCCAAAATGGATGTTGGAAATACCTTTAGAGTGCTTATATGAGAAGGAATTTGATTCTAAATGGTGGAAGGAAATGAAGAATAAAGGCTATTATAAGATTTAAGATATGTATGACCTCAGGGGTCAATTAGTTCCTATAGGTAATAGAAAAGGTTGGAAACAGAAAATTGGTTAAAATTACGAGGCTTATATAATATGCTTAAATGCGGGGCGGGGGGGGATGTAGAGAAAAGAAAGAAAGAAGATAAGATGGAGGAAACATTTAGAAAAATACAGAAGTCAGAGAAAATGCTAGCAGGGTCAATCTATAAATTGATGAACATATGACAAGAACAATACAAACTAAATGGCAGAAAGAAGGTCAACTTCCTAGTCAAATAACAGATATTAATGAAAGGGATCAAAAGTAATAAAATGGCAAAAAATGAAAAACTTGAAAGGAAATTTATTTTGAAATAGTATATGACCCCAAACCAACTTTCATATATGGTGGGAGGGATGAGTCCAATGTGTTGGCATTATGGTTTAAACAAAAGATGGTATGCTCATATTTGATGGGGATGTCCAAAGGTATTCAAGAAAATGAAAAAAAAACCTATTTAAAATATCACTTCAAATGCACATGGATTTGATGTTAATGGGAGTTTTAGGTAACAACAATGTTAGAGTAAAAGATAAAAAAATTATTTAAAGTCATACTTTTAGCAGGACAGGCAGTGATAGCATGGAGTTGGAAAGATGAAAAAATGGATTATAGAAAACTAGAATCTTTACAATCCTTTACAATCTAGTACAATCCGATATCTAGTACAATCTGATATGTCTAACTCAGGATGCTACGCATGAGTGTAAAACAAGAGAAATCAAAGATAAATGGATAGTTTATATAGAATAGATAAAAGCAGCAAAGTCAATTTGAATATTGTTCAGAAATTAAGAAAATCGTGTTCATGGATAAAGATATAGAAGAAGTTTGTGGTCTGGGTGGAAGGGTTGAGAAGTTTTTAACAATAATTAAAAATTAATAAAATTATTTTCAAAAAGGAGACCCTCAGAGACACTCTATTTCACTCTTGTATAGCTCCTATTGTCAAAAGTTCTTACTACCATTTAGGTGGAATCTCTTTTCTTAAATTCATAGATGTGTGTTCAACAAAAGGGCAGTTTCTGGTGGCATTCTTCAGTTCCTCTATAGTTTTACGACAGAGCCCACTGGCTCTGATCCCAAAATGTAGAACTACTTCAAGCGGGGTTCCATCACAAAACTGTATAGGGACCTGTATATGTCACTGCTGTGGCAACATAGGAGGCTTCCTGTGTTGCATTGGGATCAATGGGGGGAAGCCAGGAGGCAGATGCTTCCCCTGTGGGATGAGGTAGAGAGGAAGTCGGGCAATGCGAGGCGTGGGACGATTGTTCCCCACATCCCCCACTGGGCCTCGTCAAATTCGCCATGATCAGTGACGATTCCGGCGGCATGTAGGATGAGGTTGTTAGTCTTTGGAACAGTGGAAGATAAATTTATTTTACTCTTTACATGACATCACTTCAGATATTTAAAGATGGCTTTTATATTACCTCTCAGGTCTCCACAAATATAGAGCTCACAAAGCCATTTCATGCAGGGTGTGTTTCCCACAACTTTTATTATTTTGTTGCCCAGTTCTGAACATTCTCATATTCCAGAGTGCTGCGGCATGTTGTCTAACTCTCAACTTCTGAGCAAAAAATGGGGGCTCAGTTTATGTTGTCCAAAATTAGGCATTCTTTCAGTGCTTCAATTGGCTCACTTGTGCCACCATGTTTGCATTTTCTGTAACAATCTCTGGGGCCTAAATTAGATGCCGAGTCTTTTTGAAAGCTAATGAATACACCTTTAGTAATACAGGATCCTTACACTCAATTACCGTTCGAAATAAGTCAATTGCTTCATGAACTGATAGGCCTCCTCAAAAAGAGCAAATGAGAAATGAACCAAAAAAGAGGAAATGAATATCAATAGTTTTACTACTTTTCTTTTTTATTGGTGAATTCAGGAGCAAGGACATTCAAAATCTGCTTGCTGATTTCCTCTGATGTGTACTGATTGCTTTCTCCTGAACTTGCCTTTATGTTAATCTGCTATATTAACCCTATTGATCCCTATGATGAGAAGAAGCTGGAGTAGGGGATTGCTGCATGCAGTAATAAAATGATTTTTTCTTTTAACGTCTTCTGAAATGTCTTGCTCTTGTGATTTAATGTATCTGTAAATAAAGGAAGCAAAACTACCACCCTGCTCACTCTCTCTGGAATGGGATTTAGCTGAGTTTAATAAGCACTGAGGGAATAATTAAATCTCTAGGTAGTGGAAGACTGCAAAGATGCCTGACCAGTACTTTATTTGAATTGGAGTTTGAAAACCCAGAGATGCTTCTACCCTATAGAATTAATGCAGTTTATCACAGGTTTAACTGCCATGTCTCAATATGATGGAAGAATTAAAGTTGTAGTTTTACAATGTCTTTAGGCTGTTCTTCCACATAGTGCTTCTGCTTCCCCAAACAATAACTCCCATCATTTCATAGCATTGAGCTATGGCAGTTAAAGTGTTGTCAAACTTAATAATAATAATAATAATAATAATAATAATAATAATAATAATAATAATAATAATTATTATTATTATTATTATTTTATTCCTTACCCGCCTTTCCTTGTGGCAGGTTACAACATAGGTAAAAACAGATAATCATTATGTAAAATACACATATTAAAACATATTTTCTACAAAAATGCATTTATTAAAATACACAAAACAAAGATTTAAATATAGTGTGTTATTTATAGAGGGACTCTTGAAGGCCTTTCCTTCATAGGGCCTCCATAAATCTAAACCAACTTGACAGCATATAGCAGCAACAAAGTAAATAAGTGCATTGCAAATATTCAGATAGTTTCCAGCTATGTTGCTAATTGGGGCTGAGATGCAAGGATATTTAAAACACAAAGATAGAAGTAGGGCAATGCAAAAATAAGAGAACAGTAAAACAGCAAGAAAAGTCCACTGCTTCACAAAACTTATTATATAGGCATTTCCAGTCGTTTGTCTAAAATGATGAAAGTAGCATCTATATGGAAATCAGGACACAAGCATTGACAAAAGAATGCAGTGATAAATAATAGATGTTCTGCGTTTGCGCATAGATGTTACCCCAGGATAAGGCCTTCTCAACTTTAGGAAAAATATATCTTGCTGACATAATGATGAGAGAAAATCCTTTGAAGAAATACCTTGTTATAGGAAAAATGTATAACTCCCGCCGGTATTCTAGGTTACATATACAGGTTTGTTTTTTTTTTAGCCAACTAAAAATATGTTTTTCAGAACATCCCAAATTGTGCAAGTAGTTTATATAAATCAGATACCAGGAAAACCTGAGATTGATCACTTGATAAGTTGCTTTGGTGGCTGTACAATACCACATGTAGCTGTTGTTATAAAACTGGTTCCCTTTTAGGAAAGTGGAACTGAAATCTAATCTGGCACTTTCAGCTGTCATTTCGAAAGGAATTACATTGCATATCTGCTCTGAAGACTATGATTTTGAGCAATGGGTTCAAATTACAGGAAAGGAGATTCCACTTGAACATTATGAAGAATGTCCTGACTGTAAGAGCTGTTCAATAGTGGAACTCACTGCCTTGAAATGTGATGGAAGCTCCTTCTTTGGATGCTTTTAAACAGAGGCTGGATGGCCATCTGTTAGGAATACTTTGGTTGTGTTTTTCCTGCATGACAAGAGGTTGTACTGGATGTGGTCTCTTCCAACTTTATGATTCTATGCCAGTTCCTTCCTCCTAATAAAGGCAAAGAGGCAAATAGACCCTAACATTTGCTTGCCCGTCATCTGCCATTCTATTTTGTTTGTTTGTCATTAGTGTGGCTTTTACTTATGGTTACTGTGAAACTCTTCACAGGATTTTTGGAGTAGAAGACATTCAGAAGTGGTTTATCATTGTCTCTTTCTGTTCAGTGTTGAGGTAGCCAAAGTGTCACTACTGTTCTCTCTGGGAGATCTCCACTCACTAATGCTGCTGCCTGGTAGTTGTTGAACACTGAAGAGGACTGAGGAAAGATCTTACTTGTTTTTTAGTTTTGGGAATTGGCCAATTATGAATCGCTTCTACTTTAGTAGGGTCTGGTCTAATACAACCACCTCCTACTAAATGTCCCAAATATTTAGTGGTGTTATTCCCTAATTTGCATTTAGAAGCCTTGATGATTAGGCCTGCTTCTTTCAATCGCTTTAATACCAAATCTAAATGTTTCAGGTGGTCTTCCCATGAATTACTAAAGATACCTATATCGTCTATATAGGCCACACAAAAACTTCCTAGGCCGCTTAAAACTTTATCAACCAACCTTTGAAAGGTGGCGGGGCTGTTTTTGAGTCCAAAAGGAAGGACTGTGAATTCGTAGAGTCCCCCTTGGGTCCTGAAAGCCGTTTTCTGCTGGTCCTGTGGTGCCATGGGCACTTGCCAAAACCCTTTTGTAAGGTCAATACTACTAATAAATTTAGAGTTTCCAATTCTTTCTAAAAGATCATCCAATCTGGGCATTGGGTAAGTGTCTGTTTGGGTCACCTTGTTTAGCAGTCTATAGTCAACACAAAACCTAATAGTCTTGTCGGGCTTTTGAACTAAGACAACTGGCGAAGCCCAGGGACTACTGGAGGGTACTATGATACCTAAATCCAGCATCTCCCTTACCTCCCTATCAATACACTCATTGAGTCTCCCAGTTACTCTATAAGGAGGGGATGCTATAGGAGTTGCATCACCGGTGTTAATTTGATGCTCCACTCCTTGGACTCTTCCTGGTAAATCCGAAAACATCTCTTTGTATTTATTCAAAACTCCTATTAGTTCTTTTTGTTGAGATTGGGCCAAATCAGAATTAATCTCCACCTGATCTAAATTTTTACATAAGGTGCGATCACCTTCCCAAAAAGAAAAAGGAACAGATTCTTCTGAAATCATAAAACATACATTAGCTGATCTTCCAGTATAGGGTTTCAACATATTTACATGAACCCTTTTCCCAATATTTAACTGTTCATCTAGGATGTCATAGTTCACTTGATTAAGTCTCTTTGTGACTTTCCAAGGTCCCGTCCAATCCATCTGGAGCTTATTAGTTTTGGTAGGTGATAAAAACAAAACTTCATCTCCAACACTGAAGAATCTTGGCTTGGCTGACATGTCATAGTAGCTCTTCTGTCTCTGCCGGGCTACGGCTAGATGTTCGTGCGCGATGTCTCTCGCCACTCTCATGGTTGACTGAAGATCGGTCAAATATTCGGCCACTGGAACTGCATCAGTTGATGGACTCGCCTCCCAGTACTCCTTAACTAGATCCAAAGGACCTCGAACCTTCCGGCCATACAAAAGTTCAAAAGGACTATAGCCCATGCTGTCTTGTGGGACAGATCTGTAAGCAAATAGCAGTTGTTGTAGCTTGATGTCCCAATCATGTGGTCTCTCTTGGCTGTATGATTTTATCATTTTTACTAGAGTCTTATTCAGATTTTCCACCAACCCATTTGTTTGCGGGTGGTAAGCCGTAGAGGTAATATGTCTAATACCACATAACTCAAGCAGTTTTTTCATGAGTCTTGAGGTAAACTGTGTCCCTAAATCCGATATTAATTCTTTAGGATATCCAGTTCTTCCCCAAATGGACAGTAACGCATTGGCAATGGTGGTAGTCTCTATATTGGTGAGAGCTACTGCCTCTGGATATCTCGTAGCATAGTCAATCATGGTTAAAATGTATCTATAACCACGTCTACTTGGCTTGCAAAGAGGTCCTATAATGTCTATTCCCACTCGATAGAATGGTTCCTCTATCACTGGCATTGGAATGAGAGGCGCCTTCACCTTGTCTCTACCAGAGCTCAATCTTTGGCAGGTATCGCATGATTGACAGAACTTTTTTATACTCTGGAACATGCCTGGCCAATAAAAGTTTCTTGCAATCCTCTTTGTAGTTTTTCTGGTTCCCAAATGTCCACCATGAGGGTTATCGTGTGCCACCCCCATAATCTGATTTCTAAACTTCTCTGGCACTACAATCTGGCTATGTACTCCTGACTTTTCTTCTGATTTCACACTTTTGCTTTCCCTATAAAGCACACCATCTTTTGTAACAAATTTATTGGGTAGTTCTTCTGCTGAATCTGGTAAACTTTCAGCTTGCTTAAACAAAGGCTTCAGGGATTCATCTTCCTCCTGAGCTTGTTTAATTTCTTGCACTCCCCCTGTTTTACTAACAATTTCAATAATGACGGAACTGGATTCTGGACCCTGTTCAGATTCTGGTTGAATAGGTAAGCACACTGCTTCCTGAATAGGGCTTCTGTTGTAATCTTCCTTCTCCTCACACAACTTTTTCCAGTTCTTAACTTGTCTAGCTAGGTCATTGCCGATTAAACATTCATGAGGGATATCTGAGCTAATTGCAAAGTCCCAGATCCCTTTCCATCCATTGTATTCAATTGGGAGAGATACTACCTCAGCTGGTACAGCTGGTCCCAAACCCTTTAGATTTATCTCAGAGGTGGGCTTTTGATATTTCTGAGGTACCGATTTTGGGTGGATAACACACACCTGGGATCCTGTATCCCTCCAACCTTGTTTTTGTTGGTTCACAATAGTGATAGGCTCAAAATAATCTTCAGAAAAATCATCGGATAAAATAAATAAACATTGTTTCTCCCTAGGGACTGTTTCAGTACTGCTTAGCAACTTAATATCCCTATTAAGAGTATTTTCTTTGGGCTCTTTATTCATAAAGAAGGATGTTTTATCTCTTCTTAAAAGAGGACATTGGTATTTTAGATTATCAGACTTTCCACACTGATAGCACCTTGCTTTTACCTCAGGTTTGGTCTGATTAATTACCTCAGGCCTCCTGTAGGCGGTGTTTTCTACTGCAGGCGTCTTTTTGTATTGTGTGTGTGTTTGATAATTGTAAAATGGCGGTTTATTCTGCCTTCTCTCACTTACTCCCTCATCCTTCCTAAATCCTTCCCTCAGAGTGATCAATTGATCTGTCATGGCAGCTGCTTCATCGGCAGTTGATGGCTTTCTGTCTTGAACTAACCACCGATAATCTGAGGGCACTAATTGAAACAGTTGTTCCAACTTAATTAATTCCCTCAGCTGTTGAAAATTTTCCACTTCTGAGGTTCTGAGCCAACTATCAAATAATTGGGCTTGTTTTGAGGCTACTTCTGAGAAGCTCTGGGCCTTTTCTTTCCTCAGGGATCTGAATTTTAAACGATAAAATTCAGGTGTGAGTTGCAATTTCTGTTGTACCTGTTTTTTAAAGAAGTTATAATTTCGGTGTAACTCTTCAGGTACATCACCATATATTTCTAACAATTTACCACAAATCTGGGGTCTTAAATAAAGCATCCATTTTCCTTCATCAATTTCAAAATCTCTGCAGCACCTCTCAAAAGAAATCAAAAACTTTTCCACATCATCATCTTTATTAAACTTTGGGAATCTCTTCAGAAGTAGATCAGACGCTTCAGTCCTACCATTCCCTTCTTGATTAATAATGTGTGGTTGAGACAGTGCCAATTTCTCTTTTTCCAATTCCAATCGTTTCAGTTCTATTTCCTTATCCTTCTCTAGCTGCATTCTTTTCAATTCCTTCTCTTGTTCCATTTCCCATCGTTTTTCCTCCCATTCTCTCTCTCTTTGCTTATCCTCCCTTTCTCTTTCTCTTTGCTTATCCTCCCTTTCTCTTTCTCTTTCTCTTTCTCTTTGTTTATCCTCCAATTCTAATTTTCTCAATTCAATTTTATATTTAAGGGTTTCCCTTGTCTCAGGGGTTTGCTCAGAGTCCGAACTATCTCCTTGGTATTCACTAGCCTCTCCTGCTAATTTCTTTTGTAGTCTAGTAGCCATTTTTCTTAACTTTTACCTCACGATTTCTTCCTATGTGGTCTTAAGGCACTTAGTTTGAGATGTTAAACGTATCCCACCGCTTGGCACCAATTGAAGAGGACTGAGGTGACAGGGATGGAATCCTTTTGATCCCACCGCTGCCCCCAATTGAAGAGAGCACAATTTGTGGTACTCAACTCAGGCAGGGGAAATCTTTGTCTTTAAATCCCACTGCTGCCTCCAATTCAGGAGATGTGTGCACGTGTGAGAGGGAGGGATGGAGGATGTGTGAATGTATGACAGGGATGATTTAGTGGATAAGGAAGGATAACGGAACTGATTGGGTTTAAATGAGTAAAGATGGTAACTTATATAGGAAAGTACGGTAACTTATATAGATAGGTACGGTAACTGCCACCAACGTGAGGTAACAGGCTTACAGAGAGGCAAGGAGACTTATCTTTATGAACAATAACAAAATTCAAGTTTATTTTTGGTACATAAGCGTATGGTTTCAATCAGTAAACGTTCCGGATCTTAAGTTACAATGTAGTCTTTCTTGAATGGATATTTCTTAAATAACTTCTCTTCAACACAGTATACTAAACTCCCCTGGTCAGCTTATATTCCCAGCCTTTCCCCTGAGTGACCATAAGCTGCCGTCCTTAGCTGATTTCCCCAGCTCCTAATCTTTCCAAAACCTAACCGCAACTCTTCTTCTCAAACCCCTAACAGCCACTCCTTTAAAAACCCTCACAGCAACTCCACTTTTAAAAGGGAATATGCTCCAACTGTCATCTTAGCCTTTTTCCTCCAGAGAGAGGTTACGTTGCCATGGCAACCCGCTGAACACAGCTGGCTTCCATGTGAGACCTGTCTTCATCAATACATAACTCCCCTTTTTCCTTTTAATAAACAAATAAAATCATATCAATAATTCCCATTAACTCATAACATCCTTACAAACACCTTTAGAAATTCATCACATTGTGGTACAATTTGTGGTCAATAGCAGGGGATTCACCAGGCAGTGTGATGAATCTGGTGGGCAATGGGGAAAACCATTGCCCACATCCACACTTTCCCTATTTCATGGGGGAAAGTGTTGCCACCTGGCTTAACTCAGTTATTCTCAATGAGTACATGGGAAGCCTCCTGGAGGATGCTGGGAGGATGGAGTTTCTCCAGAAGTAGATGTGCATCTTCTGATGGGATCTGGCAGGCTCCATCCTCTCAGTGTCCAAGCATCCTTGGATGCTAAAATTGTGTCATGTGTCCTTAGTCTGTTGTTATTAGGTGTCTTCAAGTTGACTTTGCTTTATGGAAACATTCTCTGTGTATTTGACTTCAGGTCATGTGGCGACTTATCGTGACTCCATGACCTTCATAGATATTTATAGGCAAGGAATCTTCAGGGGTGGTTTTGTCAATTGCTTCCTCTAAAATATAATCTGGTATAATCTGGCACCTGGTATTCATTGCCACTCTCCCATCTAACTGCTAACCAGGGCTGACCCTGATTGACTTTGGGGTATTTGGGCCCTATGGAAATCCCACTGTAAAATTTCTTAGGAGCTCTATTGTTTTGCTTTGAGGCTGAGACTTGCCCAGGCTCACTCAATGGAACAGGGATTCAGACCATGGTCTCCGTGTTTAACACTGAAACCACTAGACCAGGCTGGCTTTTCAATAAATATCTATCTGACTTAGGAGCCCCTACCAGTGAAAACACTACTATCAGAATTGTCTCTTTCTGCTTGGGAGCATGCAATCCCACTACCATGGCATAACAATCCTGGGGGTAATGCTATGGAGGGGCTTGCTCTAACTTTGCCCATTGAAGAAACATCTCATCTCCAATGATTTCAGTAGAAAGAGTTAAAGAGTCTGTCGTGCTGTCAATAGGTGCTGCTGCTTCTTTGTGTGTCAGAAGCGACTTGAGAAACTGCAAGTTGCTTCTGGTGAGAGTGAATTGGCCGTCTGCAAGGAAGTTGCCTAGGGGATGCCCAGATGTTTGATGTTTTACCATCCTGTGGGAGGCTTCTCTCATGTCCTTGCATGGGTGCTGCTGCAGGGGAATATCAAGACATTGCTTTCTGCACTACCTATTTTCAGGTACATAGGGTCTTTGATCTGGCTATTGAAATCAACAGAAATCTTATCTCAATCACAAAATGTGCTTATAAGAGGAGACATGATAGCCATGTACAAATACATGAAGGGAAGTCATAGGGAGGAGGGAGCAAGCTTGTTTTCTGCTGCCCTGCAGACTAGGACATGGAACAATGGCTTCAAACTACAGGAAAGGAGATTCCATCTGAACATCAGGAAGAACTTCCTCACTGTGAGAGCTGTTCGACAGTGGAACTCTCTCCCCCGGGCCGTGGTGGAGGCTCCTTCTTTGGAGGCTTTTAAGCAGAGGCTGGATGGCCATCTGTCGGGGGTGCTTTGAATGCGATTTCCTGCTTCTTAGCAGGGGGTTGGACTGGATGGCCCATGGGGTCTCTTCCAACTCTACTATTCTATGATTCTATGATTCTATATGTGGACACTACAGCCATTGGGAATTTCTGAATACACTTTGCAAACACTCTTGTTTCTGAATTAAAAAAAGAACTTCATGCTACATTTCACTGTTAATTTTCAAAATCATATTTATTCTGGAAGATTAGCTTTGTATTAGGCAATAATACCATAATTCATGACGCATAAAATAATTCATATGAGGATATGAGGCTTTTGCAGTCATATATCAATCTCATGTGAGAAGGCCTTATCTAACTACAGTACTATTATAGAAGCTTCTAAACCTTCTCTTGTTCCACACTAAGAGCATGTGCTAAGTTTCACTTTATACACCTTTGAGTTTTTTAATCTCACAGATCTGCAGCTTTGTAATTAAAAATAGATACTGAAAGTGCAATGAAGAAGAGATGTCATATTTAGTAACTGTTGGGAGTGGTGGTTGTTAACCACTCCCATAAATACCAAGAGGAGATGAAATATAGAACAATCACACAATATATAAACACAAATCCTAAAGCACTACAGCTTCAACATCAAAAATCTTGAAATGAAAGTTTTCTATTTCGGAATGCTGCTTATCTTGACTCATCTTACTTTCACATCTTTATAATAAGATATACATATTCATGCTATTTTAAATTATAATTCTGCATCTAAATTTAGCTCTGGTACATCCCAATATGAGATAATATATATTGTGTAACCCATGCAGAGAATATGCACAAGATGATGATAATGATACTGTAGCTAGCTAGCTATGGAGAGTCTATAAACTTTGGGAGCAAATATGTATAAGTCTGTATCATTTAACTGATATTTTGATATCATTTTTTAAAAGACTTCTATACTGCTTTTCTGTAAGAAGAATTGGTTTATGCTGTGCAAAGCTCAACACTATAAAATGAACAACATCAGCATAACCTATGAGAAGATAATTATATTGCCAAAAGAAAAAAAAAAAGATTAAACCTGAAAAAAACTTACTCCTACCTCTTGTTGGTTCTACAATTTAAAAACATGCTAGGGACAACCTTATACCTCCATTTTCGTACCTCCCACTCCAATCATGAGCCATCTATGGGTACCAGCCCAGTAAACAAGATGAGGAGAAGAGTACATGGACATTTCCCAAGTACATGGAGATATATTTGCAGACACGAAAGTGTTTTGAACATCTAATTTGATTGCTCCTTAAGATACAATCAACTTGAGGTTTTGGCTTTTAACTCCATTGTAAAATATTCACAGTTTTCACAATAAAAGCATGAATCCTGGTTGAATCAGCAATGGTAGAACACATGATAAAACAAGCTGGGCACAGAATATTGTTTGAGAATTCAAAATGACTGTTCATTTTCTGATGGGTCTATGACCATAATAAATGTTGTTGTTGTTGTTGTTGTTGTTGTTGTTGTTGTTGTTGTTGTTCTTTGAGAACACAGAACTTCTAGACCATTTTGATAACCACTTTATCAAACTACACAGAGAAGCCATTGAAATCCACAAGCCAGGCCCGGTTCTTTATGGAAGCCCATGAAGCCGCTGCTTCGGGCGCAGCCATTCTCGTGAGATTTCATGAGATCTCGCAAAATTTTGCGAAAATACAAAGTACTTCTTTGTTCCGCAGCGAGCGACCCAATGGTCGCTGCCGCCGCTGGCGGTAAGTTGGGTGGGGGGTGTAATTTTTTTTGGGGGGGGGGCTAGGCTTGCTTACATACTAAAAAAAACTAGGGCCGCTCCTGCCACAAGCACATTGATAATTTCAACAGAAAGGAAGAAACCATGAAAATTAATCGGTCGCTTCGGGCGCTAAACATATGGGAGCACAGTTGAGACTGCTTTTTCTGTTGATTTGTTGTAAAACATGATGTTTTGGTGCTTAATTTGTAAAATCTTAATGTAATTTGATGTTTAATAGGCTTTTCCTTAATCCCTCCTTATTATCCAACAATTTTGCTTATCCAACGCTTTTATTTTTCAGTGATTTTTTTTTTGGGGGGGGGGGCGCCAAAATTCTGTTCACCTACACTTGAAAAATACCTAGGGCCAGCTCTGATCCCATGTTTTGGTGCTGCCTGGAAGCACCCTTAGAGATAGCTTTTATCCTAGTGGTGTGGCTATGTCAAACTCCATGAATTGAAACTGATATGGCATTGGGGGCTGTGAGGTGGTGGTTGGGGTGTGGAGGGATGGGTGTGTTGTTTTGTGTTGTGTGCTGGAGAAGGTATGTAATTTCATTGTGTAATAGCACAATGACAAGAAAGCTATTCTATTCTATTCTATTCTATTCTATTCTGTTCTATTCTGTTCTATAAATCCCAGCATTGCATTGCATTGAGCCATGGAAATTAAATTAGAGATGAGGTCTCTCAAAGAGGAGCTCCAAGTATTCCTGAAGCAGCTTTCCTTTTTGCTTTGGTGATGTTCACTTTTAAAAATGAGCTGTGAAGTTAATGTTCTCTCAGAATTGCAATAAATATTTGACATCCTTGTTGTAATGACATGATGTTAACACTGTCATGTTTATCTATTAATTGTTCCTCATACTTTACAGAGTTAATATTAACTCTGGAAAAAATAGTTTTAGTTCAACTAATTCGATTCCTGCTGTTTTCTATTAGTGTGACTGAAGAACTTTGGATCTTTGGCAATTAATTTGTAACTGTGGCAGACACTGGCTTGTATACTATTATGAATCCTAATGGGATTTAGTTATGTTCTGACCCCTGAATCAACAATTGATTCAATGAATCCACCCTAGTAGTTAGTACTAACCATAATATTCAGGACCCTATACAAATGGAAATTCACCAAATCAAACTTCTATTTGGTTTCATAAAACTCAGCACTCAGATATTCACATTTCAAAATTATTCCTCTTACATCTTCATTTCATAATTTTGGGCACAATACAGTTTCTATTAAATACATTGGCTTGTTATGCTTGTCAAGTTTTGAAACTGATAAAATGTAGCCACCAGTCTTCTTGAACAAAAGTTTTGCATCATAATGTGAATCATGACACACCCCAGCAGATAAGCTTTTCAATGCTAATTAAAGTGATTAACTACACAACATTCACACTGACCTCTCTCACCCTAGACTTTCCACAGATATATATTAACCTCTTTGCTTAGTTTTCTCCATACCTCACAACCTCTGAGGATGCCTACCATAGATGTGGGCGAAACGTCAGGAGAGAATGCTTCTGGAACATAGCCACACAGCCCAAAAGACATACAACAACCCACTGTTAGATCTGTTTTGTGAAATGGAAACATTTTGTGAAATAGTCCTTTTAAATTTTTGAAAAGTAAAATTATTATAATCTATTTTCTAACATTCCCTGTTCCTGGTTTTTCAGGATGACAAGTGACGAAGTCTACAGCATCATGTAGTTTTAGAGGCTCAAATATTTGCAGTGACAAAAGAAGTTTTCGTGTTCTCATGATTAAAACTAAGGAGAACATGGTCCTCTTTGGATTTTCACCTGAAATCTTATGGAGCAGGGATGGAAATGCATTGTTTGACAGACAGGGCCGGCCGGAGATAATTTAAAATATAAAGCAAGTGGGGAAAATTGCCCCCCCCCCGCCGGCGCGGCGGGAGGCATGGCCATGTGCTGCGGGAGGCACATGGCCACGCCTCCCACAGTGCCGGCGGCGCCTGCCTCCCACGCCCTGGCCTCACCTCCCGTACTGCTCGCCCTGACCCCGCCTCCCACGCAGCGTGGGAGGCGGGGCCAGGGCATGCTGGGCGGGAGGCAGGGCACCGCGCACCCTGCCCACCTGGCCAGGCGGCGGGAAAGTCCCTCCAGGCCGTGGCAACTGCAGCCTGGAGGGACTTTCTCTGCAACCTGGCTGGCTAGGCAACGGCAGCAGAGCCAGGGCGAGCAGCGCGGGAGGCAGAGCCAACCCTGGCCCCACCTCCCGCGCTGCTCGCCCCGACCCTGCCTCTCACGCAGCGTGGGAGGCGGGGCCAGGGCGTGCTGGGCGGGAGGCGGGGCACCGCCCTGACGGTGCCCCGCCTCCCACCCAGTGTGCCCTGGCCTGGCTGGCCTTGCCCAGCCAGCAATGCTGTAGTGGGGGAGAGCTCGCTCATCGCCGAACAGGCCTTCCTGTTCGCTGGTGAGCGAGCCCATGGTCCCCGCTGGGGGGGGAACCCTGACGGCGCCCCCCCGGGGACCTGCGCCTGAGACAGCCGCCTCACGTGGCCTCCATGTTGGGCCGGCCCTGTTGCCAGATGTTGTTGAGGATCATTGTCCAGCATTTGTCATCATTGACTATGCTGCACAGAACTGCTAAGAAATGCAAATTAACACCTGCATGCGGAAGATAGGAAAATGAGCATTATTGGATGGAAAGATGAAATTATACACTGCCAAATTAGTAAAACCTTGATAGTCCTTTAATTTCTTGAGAAAAAAAATACTATGGTATTTGTCATCCAACTGACAAATGCCAGGATTTCATAAAACAAAGCCATACCAGCTAAAGTGATATTAAACTAGTATCCAGTCAGTTTTAATCATGAATTGTATACTTGTGTCTTGTGTTCACTATATTTTAATCTTTGTTCTGTGTATTTTAATATTTTTAATCTGTGTATTTTATATTATGTTTATGATGATTATGTGCTTTTAGCTATGTTGTAACCTCAAGCCATGAGGAGAGACAGGTAAGGAATAAAATAAAATAATGCTATTTTGCTATATTCTAGTATTAAACAAACTGATTTTGTTTAATAACAAAATCCTGATCCTATCCTACATGAATTTGATGGATCTGAAAAAGACATCACTGTATGCAGGTAGGCTAAGGGCACAACTCCACTCACAGCTTAGGTTGGTGTGTGATTCGATCAGCTCTGCAGTGGCTAACACTGCACAGGACTGATCTGGATTAATCTGGAGGAAAGCCATTTAACCCCGGGGAAACTAACTCAGGGGATTTGGGTTGTCCCCCATGTTAGAGACAGTTGAAGCAGCTGGGCTGGTTCCTTAGCAGCCATTTCGAACTTCCCTAGGGTCATTTTATCACATTCCTGGCTATAAAATGCCCCCCGCCCATGTTTAGATTCTATATTACTGGGCTAACTGTGTTTTATCTAAATTCTGGTACTGTTTGTCTCATTTGCTTTAATGCCGATTTCTAACTCCTGTAAGTTGGGGACATATGACCCTCAGACTGCACTTTCCCCACACCTACTGTAGCTTATAAACTTCCAACTTTCCTGAGCTGTTTTAATGAGTGAGTCAGTACGTTAAAGTAATGTTTAACCTTAAATAAAAAGCTCATCAGATAAAAAGAGTGCGAACTCTTGCATTCCTCCTTCTTTCTGTCCCTATTTAACAGGGACCTTGGGCATTTCTTGACAAGACATACTTATTATTTCTGTGTCAGCTAATTCCTTTTCACCTACCTATAAAATAATTCCTGCAAAATCACTCTGGAATGGACTAGACCTGAAGTTCTGATTGTATATTGAGGTCAATCTGTGATTTTGAATATATAACTGATAAATCATGGAGAGTTCTTAGCTTGCTTTGGAGAATAATTTAAGTTACAAAAACAAGCAATCAAAACGTGACTTGGGACCTGCTATCAACACAATGACCAGCTTCATCCGTCCAGATGTTAAGAATTTTGTTGCCTGGGACTATGTTGTCTTTGCTGCCCTTTTTCTCATTTCTTCTGGAATAGGAGTCTTTTTTGCAATTAAAGACAGGAAAAAAACAACTTCGGGGGACTTTTTGGTGGGCGGACGGCAGATGACTTGTGGACCAGTAGCCCTGTCTCTCACTGCCAGTTTCATGTCTGCGGTGACTGTGTTGGGAACGCCAGCTGAAGTGTATCGTCATGGCTCTGCCTTCATTCTCTTTTCCATAGCATATACATTTGTCATAATTTTTACTTCAGAACTTTTTCTACCTGTATTCTACAGATCTGGAATCACAAGTACTTATGAGGTAAGGTTGTTTTCAGATATATCTATAGATAGGAAAAGATAGGTAGGTAGGTAGATAGATGTACAGTATGCCCTCTGCTTTTGGGGCTAGGAGGTGCAGTAGCCCTACAAAAGTAGGGAAAAGCAAAATTTAAAAATGCTATTTGTTTTACTTGAGGAAAGCCACTTAACCCTGGGGAAACTATCTATCATAAAATCATGGTAGAAGACCCAGAGATTCATAGATAACTGTTCTCTAGGTCCTCCAGCATAACTGTGTGGTAAACCTTTTGCAGATATTGACCAGAGTAGCCCCAGAGAACCTAAAGATTCAAAAAGAGAGAGAGCATATTATTTATTAATTTATTTACAGTATTTATATTCTGCCCTTCTCACCCCGAAGGGGACTCAGGGCGGATCACATTATACACATACAGGGCAAACATTCAATGCCCATAAACACATCAAACCGAGACAGAGACAGACAGACAGACAGACAGACAGACAGACGCAGAGGCAAGTTAACCTTCTCCTGAGGGGATGTTTGATTCTGGCCATAGGGGGGAGCAGCTGCTTCATCATCCACTCTGATGGCACTTCCTCACTTCCTCATTCCAATGTTGTAAATTAGTTAAATTTGCCTCCCCACTTTTTTATAAGTGGTACCTTATTTCCTACTTGGTAGATGCCACTATCTTTCGGCTTGCTAGGTCAGCAACGAGCAGGGGCTATATTTTATTTTAAATTGATGGGTGCTCACCCCACCACGGGCTGGCCTCGAACTCATGACCTCATGGTCAGAGTGATTTATTACAGCAGCTGCTCACCAGCCTGCGCCACAGCCCAGCCCCCAATTAAATCTGCAAATAACCAAATTCACAAAATTTAAACCCACAAATCTGGAAAGCTGACTGTATAAAATATAGCCATCCTTGTACTTAGCCATCTTAAGACAGTTTGACATTTTGGAATTTGTTTTATGGGCAAAGGAATAGAGTGCTAATTTGATTATCTAAGATAAGGCAACTTTTTGTGTGTGTCATGAGCGACATGAGAAACTGCAAGTCGCTTCTGGTGTGAGAGAATTGGCTGTCTGCAAGGACGTTGCCCAGGGGATGCCTGGATATTTTGATGTTTTTACCATCCTTGTGGGAGGCTTCTCTCATGCCCCCATATGGAGCTGGAGCTGATAGAGGGAGCTCATCCGCGCTCTCCCCAGGTTGGATTGGAACCTGGCAGCCTTCAGGTCAGCAACCCAACCTTCTAGTCACAAGGCTTTAACCCGCTACACCACTGGGGGCTCTATTAGGCAATGAAATAAATAAATACATTCCTTCATAAAGATGGAAATGGTGCACCGTGTAATTTATTATTGTGATTAATATGTTAGTTTGATAAATACATGGCTAACTTGACCAAAAACTGACAGTTTAACACAACACAAACCTTTTAATATCACCTTCCTGACAGTCCTGCTGTCATTTCTCACTATTTCAAAACTCTGGTAACACCATTAACAGTTTATGAAGATGTGTAAGTATTAGTAAGGATCATAGGGTCATATTCTCTCTCTCTCTCTCTCTCTCTCTCTCTCTCTTTCTCTCCCCCTCCCTCTTTCCCTCCCTCCCTCCCTCCCTCCCTCCATCTCTTCCTTCCTCCCTGTGTCTTTCTATTCTAACCATTATCTGATATCTTTTGTGAATACGAAATTGTTGAATATTTCTTTGTTGTCTGAGTATGTACAGAACTGAAGAGTCTACTGTTTGCAATAAATAAAGCAATGTCATAAATGTCATAAAGCAATAAAATTGTCAATGGTGGTGGTGGGAGTCATTAGGAGTAAAATGATTTTGCCCCTTTCCGCCAGCCCTACCTTCTACATAATAGAGAACAGAGGGTTTTGGCTCTGCTGCTGGCACTTCCTGAATTTTGAACTAGCTTTCTGAAGATGGATCAGGGAGCACCAAGACTATTGACTCAGCTGAAATTAGAGCTGAGTGTCAAAACAGAAAAATTACCAGGAACACAATGTATAACTCTTGTGTTCTGGATGTAAGAAAGACAAGCTGGAACTCTTCCACCAAGTGAAGGTTGCACTTTAATCATTTGATGATATAGCAATTGGCCCAAAACTGCCTTAGTAACAGGTAATTGTTTAAAATTTGGAAGTGGTAAAGGTGTAATTATTGCACGAATGAAACCAGCAAATTATATATAGCTATAAAGATAAAGTGTTTCATTTGGCAAGCTGTATACAATTTGAGCAGAGGTGTTTCATGAGATGGAAAATATATGTTCTTTTTAAAAGAATCTAAATCAAGCCTACAGAATATAGCAAGCTGGAATGCTCTTTGATGTTGTCTGAAGTCTTGAAATGACTACAGAGATGCCACATTAAACAAAAAAAATGCTTTTCCTACATCTCTTTAGAAGCATTATTGCAATGGTTAGATAGAAGAGATGTGATTTTGGACTCATAATAACCATGCTGGTTGGGGGATTCTAGTTGTACTTTACTTGGTTTCTAAAAAGACACATTGCTAAATTATGCATTGAAGGCAGGCTGGAGTATAGATGGCATAATTAGAGAAAGGGAGGCAAGCTAAGGACAAATAGGGCAAAGATAGATATGGAAGAGGTGCCCAATCAAATTGGACAAAGTAGCCCAAGGGTAAGGCTTAACAGATTACCACAGAAATGAGGCACACAGAAACTGTTGACCAGTCAGATAGCTGCCTTTAGGAATGAGTCCTTTTTTTCTGCCCTGGGAATTAATCCTCCATTTAAGTCACTATAGCTTGCGGATAATAGATATCATTTTTACATTGGAAGCAAAAAAAATTGGTTACTTCTGATTTCATAAGAATTGTTAGGAGTGGAAATGAGGGACTGAAAACAAATGACTGTGTCCAGATGCTCCCCTTGGCATAGCAATGCTTGTTAATTAAAGGGAATTAAATTATAACGAATTAAGGTAAAGAAAGCATAATGGTTTGGGAAAGTTTATGGAAAATTCAGCCTGCAGGCTGCGTGTGAATAGTAATTGAAACCACAAAATATCATCATTTGACTCCTGAAAACCCATTCAAGATATCACATACCTAAAACCCCAAACCCCAAATTAGCCAAAATGAAAACTGAAAGTGATATGACATCACTTCTGGTCATGTGAGATACACCATTGTGCTTGCAGCAGTACTACATGGAAAATGCCCCCATACCCTCTGCAATAGTCCATGGCTGGTATAATGGAGTGATGATAGCCAGAGATTTGGGAGATGCAAGTTGAAGTTCCAATCTTGGGTGACTAGGCCAGTTAGTCTCTGTCAGCCTAACATGCCAATGCAGTAGTAAATCCATTTTGGATTTCCATCCAAGCTTTAAAAAGACTACCCAAGGTGCTGCACCTATTTTGAGGGTAAAGCCGGATCTACACTGCCTTATATCCTAGGATCTGATTCCAGATTATTTGCTTTGAATTGGATTATACGAATCTACATTGCCAGATATATCTGGGACCAGATCCTGGGAAATAGGGCAGTGTAGATCCAGCCCGAAACGTTTGATAATTTTTTAAAAGTCTGGACTAAAAATAATGAAGAATCCACTTTTTCCTTGACACACAAACAATCAACAGCCACTGGGGAAGGTAGTCATTTTTGCATTATGCCCACGTCATTGAATCTAATGATGGCTAACAATGTAAGGCAGTTAGATGGCTCCTTGGAAAATGTTTAAGAGAAATCATGAGGGCTCGTTTAATCAACTGATGTAGTTCTTAAAGCTAGAATTGGGAGCATTTATTGATTTCATTCTATTTCTAGCCTGACCTTCTTCCAACCATCTCAAGGCATAGGGTTTCCCAACTGAAATATGTGGAAGGCTTCTGTATCTTTAATGTTTGTGTAGAAGAGGGCATTTTTTCTGGTGTTGTCTGTCATCCAGTTTGGTAACAAGCAACTACCGTTGAGATTCTTTAGGTCAGCAAATTGTATACTGTTAATATGTTTCTGCTCATGGTGAAAATCTGTTAGTAAACTGCAGCTGTGGCCCTTTATCAATTCCATGTACTCTTTCAGATCTTAATTCCATAGTTAGCAGAAAATATTAATTTGATTTCTAACTGTTCCAATTTGAGGTGCCTATGTTGACCTACAAACTCAAAATCACTTGGGGGCAAGATATCTGAAAGACTCCCTCCTCCCATATAAGCCTTGTGAGATGTTTGGAGGAGGCCTTGTTGCATGCCCCAACGCCTTGTGAAGTTAGCTTGGTTTATACACAAAACAATAATTTTTCTGTAGCAGTGCCTCAACTATAAAACTCCATACCTAAGGGATTTAGGTTTGTTCCATCTTTTTTATGCTTCTGGCAGTTATCCAAAACAGTGTTTTAAATTCCGGCTTTAATTGTTTTAAAACGGGAATCTAGAGTTGTTTTTACATTACTTTTAAGAGATTTTGAAGAATATTTTAATGATATAATTGATTTGTATCTTTTCATAGCCTCAAAAGCCATTGTAGGATGGAAAGCAATACAAAAATACTGTAAATAAAAATAATTAATAATTGTTTTAAAGAATATGCATTTTAACAGTGATTAGCAGACCTACCTTTTGACTAATGTAAAGTAACAACCAGCATGATATCATTTACTCTCTTCATTTTTTCTTGTAGTATTTGGAGCTGAGGTTTAACAAACCTGTTCGCATTGCTGCAACACTGATTTACATAGTACAGACGGTAAGACATGCTCTTCATTTATATGCTCTAATTTTAGAACACCCTGGAGGTCTGCCACAAGTTGTCCTCTATGTATGGAGATTTTCTTTTGTAAGTATCATCTTCTTGTATGCCACACCTGACATATGTGACAGGATTTGGTTTATGTTCTCTTATACAGAACACCAGGAAGCTTCTTCATATTTGGAGTCTGTATTAACATATGAAAATAAATCTATTTGATTTTAACATCATTGAATTTGATATGCCTGTAGATTTTTCTCTTTCTGGGATGTGTTTACTGCAATTATAACACTGTGATATATCTAGGCATTTCCAACCTGCCTTGTGTCAATTGACAAAACCACACATAAACATTAGGGCCATGCAACTAATTCAGGAATGCTGTTTTCTACATGGAACTGAGCCAATTTGGATGGATTGATTTGGACCTGGTCTAGAGTGCATTAGTGTGACGTATTGGGTCCTGGAATGTACTGGCACAATCCACAACAATTTGGAGCAGGTCAAATATTCAACCATCAGAAATAAACAGGATTTATTGCTCTTTTGATCTTGTTTAATGTCGTGTATATTTTCTTTTATTGTGTTGTTTAATGTGTTATGATTTGTTGTTCTATTATATTTTGTTATATTGTATTGTTCTGGGCATGGCCCCATGTAAGCCGCCCTGAGTCCCCGTTGGGGAGATGGTGGCGGGGTATAAATAAAGATTATTATTATTATTATCATTATCTCCATTATTCATGCAAATGTTCATTCAAACAAGTGTGCCTTCTAATTCCACATCAGGAAAAGGCCAAGGTGGTATGAAACAGAGAGGGGGAAGGGGAACTGAGTCACAGTCCTAACATACGATTACAATTCAAAATAAAGATCTCAGTCATTCTACAATCACAGAGTATGTGGAGGGAGACTGTGAACAGTTTGAATTTATAGTCATTGGTCTCTTGCATCTCTTCATTCATTTATCCCCCTCTCCCCCTGTTATTGTGATGACTCATGGGCCTTGTAGTCCTGTTCCTAGTACTATTGTGGCAGACGAAGAGGAAATCATGGGATTTTCGCCGGTTCAGCCAGAGCCGGAGTCTCTCCACCTGGAGGATGTTTGTCCTCAAGAATTTAGCCAAACAGGCCTTGGGCAGAATTCCCCCCCGTTTTCCCGGAGGGACAATTATAATAGAGATAGAGGAGTCAGAGAGGCTAATCGCCGGAGCCTGAGAATCGCTGCCAAACAACTAGCTGATTAGATCTGCTTCCCTTGGGAAATTCTAAGGAGTCATGCATCTGGACAGAGTTGGGTTTCGCTTCCCGTTCTCTAGGGAAAGTGTTCTGTTGGCGGGAAAACGAGACCCGATATAGGTGCTGGTCGCAAGGGGAACTTTGCGGAGTCAATTGATCAGCTTGAGGAGAGAGATCGTGTGTGGACTTCGTACCCCAGTTCCTTGCTTCCCGGATCAAGTTTCAAGCCTACCTTGTTTCACGTTTTGCCACGGACCTTGTTCATGCTTCATGTTTGTCTCGTTTCAAGTCTTTGATCTAGCCAAGAATCAAGTTTATTTTCCAGCCTTGTTGTCAAGCTACATTGGACTTTAAAGACTCTGTCATTTCCCCACACTATTGCTTGGCAAAGTGTGTGTTTCGGTCAAGTGGATTAAAACTTTGAACTCTAATATCTTATATTGGACAATACATTTCTGGACTATATTTGACCTCATCTGAAAGGTCTGCTTCTGAACTATATTCTTCACTTGTTTTTATTGACTTTATATATTTCTATAATAAAGATATTAGATAGATTCTGGCCTCTGTGTAAGGTTATTGGTGCTCTGCAGCCTGGGTCCTGACAGTTATCAGCATATCACTGAAAGATTTATGGAGGATAACCCAATATATATGTCTATTCAAGAAAACTTTGTTCCCATAAGAATTTCAATTCAATTATCTAAAATAGCTTCAGCATAAGCAGCAGATTCTCACTCCTAGAAATTGCCCAACTTCCATTTTTTTAGGCAATTTTGCAGATAATTTTGCAGAACTGTAGATATAGGTCACTATGAGTTGACTAGCTTGTTCTGTGAAGTACTACCATTTAATATTATTTCTCTTGAAAAATAAATGCAGCTTTATACATTTGTGTATGTTTAATAATTACCAGAGGTGAAAGATTGGAGAATCAAAGTGATTGAAATAAAGGACATGGATTCATTGACTTTCATACTAAAAGAACTCACCGGTAGAGGACTGAAAATGACGGACTGGTCAAGTTTTCAGAATTACTTTAAAAAGATTTAAGGATGTGAAAAGGACTCACAGAAAAAGGAATGGAAGGAAGGACAGAAGTTACAAATTTTCTTTCACCCCTATTTTTTCTTTTTCTTTTTCTCCTTCTCTCTCTCTCCCTTTCCCCCCTTCTTCTTATTCCCCTTCCCTGCTACTATTTTCCTACTTTTCTTCATTTAATTGTTCCCCCACTTATTATGTAGTTAAAGTTTTTATTTGTTCAATAAAAATTATAAAACAAAAAAAAACAATTCATTGCTAATGGAATAAGTGCTTTAATAGTAACATACTGACATTTTAAAAGTTTAAATAGATTTCCTGAAAATTTGGAAATAAGCGTTAAATGATCCCAAATGACTTCAGTCCAAAACACAAATTTTATGGAAGTAAATCCTGTAAAACACTATGGCCTAATGCAATTATTGGTATCAGTGAATGGAAAATTGGTAAGTCAGCAATTATGTCATTTCCATTTATTCAGTTTAGACTTAGGTCAGTATGATTTACATTTGAGTAAACTTTGCTGGAATGTCAATACACAGGAGCATTATTTGCATGGAAATAACTTTGATTTAAAACTACAACTTAGAAAACACTTCTTAAATTATCACACCGAGTGGACATTAACTGTTATTATCCAGATATTTAAGTGTTAGCACCATTTTCCCCATTAATAGACAGTTATCCCAGCATCTCCCCAAGAAGCATAAACCAATACGCATGGGCTTTCTTCAGGGATGAATGCCTCAGTAGTCAGCCTTGCAAATTAAGCATATGTTAATTTATCAATGACCAATCAAAAACAGATGGATGATGAGTCCAAAGTAGAGTGAATTAATCAATCAGCAAATTTATACAAGTATTGACATCAAATTAATATTAATGTAATAGTTATACTTTACTTGGGTCCAGCAATTGGATCTAAACATAAAAACATTAAACTGAAAGAAAAAAATCATGTAGGATGACAAGTGAACAGCTTTCATAATTTGCAAGAGCATTCTTCAAACATATATAGTTTCAGCCTATGACCTCTTCACATGGCTCAAAATATGCATCCTAGGATGCTTATAGCTGTGACGCCTCAGGGCAGCGTGAGCACTGGGAACCAGACACGGAGGCCAATAAACAATCTAATATCTTTATTAAAGAAATAAAGGAGTCACACAAAAATAAGCAGAGTATATAGTCCAGCAATAGTCCTTTCAGAAAAGGTCAAATATAGTCCAGTAATGTGAAAGTAGATGTCCAGTATTAGAGTTCAAAGTTTTAAATCCGATAACCGTAACACACTCAAACTTCTAGGCTGTTTGAGTGGGGATTATAGCAAGGTCTGTCAAGGAGTTCCAGGTTTCAGGTCCGAGGCTAGGATAACAAGGCAAGGCAAGGTTAGTCGTGGTAGAGCTGAATTGCTGTCCAGACTTGGCAGGGAGACGAGATGCAACACCCGGTCTACTCGAGAGTAGTGCGCCGCAGAAACTAGAGTCGATGTGATTTCCTCAACTGACACGTTGACACCGCAAAGGTCCGCCTGCGCACAGAACTTTTATGGGACTCCGATCTCCCCTCAAACCAGGTGCCTAGACACTTTTTCCCAAGGGAAAGTGGACTAAAGTCAACAACTTGCCAGATGCAAGCCACCCGGGAAACTCTCAAGGGAACAAGCTTAATTAGCGCTTGCTTTCTCCACTAATCTAGCACTTTTTCTCCTATTCTCCTTCTCCGAGCGAGATGTTTCCCAAAACAATTTCCGATCAAAAGGAGAGCTCTCTGGAGAACCAGGCTCTGACTCAAGGGCCTTTGTAATTAACTGTGGACTAAAACTGTCAACAGGGGACATCTGGAATGGAGCTGAATCTTGCTGAGTCGGCACAAACCCCATATCCTCTTCGGTCTGATCCATAATGGCTACGGGGTCATGACTCGAGGGTCTCTGAGACACTACAATAGCCAGCCTCGGGGATACTGCCGCCTGTGGCTCTGCTCCTAACTGGGGGAAAAGTGCCACCAGACAATTTCCCCAGTAACATGGGAGGCTTCCCATGTTGTGCAGGGGCGACACTTTCCCCATGTGATGGGGAAAGCATTGTAAGAGCGAGCTGTGTGCAGGGTGACATATTATCCCTCTGCTCCTTCTTCACCAGAAGCCAGCTGAAACTTACACTTTGATCACATTTCTGTACTATCCACCACAATGCAGCAAAACCTCTGTAGAAATATTCACTATATGAATGCCTATTTTCATAGAGGAAAGTCTAACATAATTTCTCATAGTTGAACATATGATACTGGATATTGTATTACAAATTGGGATGGAGTTTGATGAGTTGAGTGATAACACAACAGTTTCCTCATGACATTTCCCCCCACTTTTTGTTACTTTTTTCTATAGATAATTATTGGGTTATAATGCATTTAAGTGAGGATCCAGTTTGCTTTTTAAAATCTTCTTTCTCTTCCTCCACAGATTCTTTACACTGGAGTGGTAGTTTATGCACCAGCTTTGGCTCTCAACCAAGGTGAGTTTCCACATTACTATGACAGTTATTCTTGTGGCAGCCCCAGAGGCAAAGGAGAAATGTGAAGCAAACATCATCTTCTCCATTTGGATGCTGTCCATTCCCCTTTCTCTACCTAGAACTGTATTATTTATTTGCTCAGTTTTGCTTTTAGTAAAAAGTAACTGGAGAAGCTATGTACTCAAGGTCCTGGCTAGGTGCCCAGTTGAGGGTAGTGATCTAAGACTGATAATGTATTTCAACACTTTCTGCCCTTCAGCTTTGTTTTCTTATCTCATATATACTTTGAAGGTTGTGATTATTTCCTCAGTTAACTTGATGTCCCTACTAATTGTAGATGTATACAGTCTGACACGGCACCACTTTGATTCTGAGTAAATTTGCTCAATACACTTCACCAGTTAGAAAAAATAATGTTTTTTCCCATATTGTTCTCTTCTTCAGATAAGAAATATGAAAATCTCAAAAGTTTGTACACATTTTTGGGGCTTTTTGCTTGATGTATTGAAAATATTACAATGATATACATTCTGGATATATATATTTTTTACATTCAACCTCATTACTTTTGCATCACCTTCTGAAAGGTGCCCCCAGTGGTGCAGTAGGTTAAACCCTTGTGCCGGCAGGACTCCTGACCAACAGGTTGGCGGTTCAAATCCAGGGAGAGCAGGTGAGCTCTTTCTGTCAGCTCCAGCCCCCCGTATGGGGACATGAGAGAAGCCTCCCACAAGGATGGTAAAACATCAAACATCCAGGCATCCCCTGGGCAGTGTCCTTGCAGACGGCCAATTCTCTTACACCAGAAGTGACTTACAGTTTCTCAAGTTGCTCTTGACACAAAAAAAAAAAAAACTTGAAAGGAACCCTTTTCATCTTTGTACACCTTTTCAAAGGTAAATTAATTTCTATTTTCAAAGCATTAACAGAGATAATAGCAGCAGAGAAGTAAAAGACTGATCATATTTTAAATGATATCTGAAAGCTAATACAGTGCTTCAACATGGCCTATACCTAATTTGATCTCTTTTGGTTTTCAGTGACTGGATTTAATCTTTGGGGCTCTGTATTTGCAACAGGAATTGTCTGTACCTTCTACTGCACATTGGTAAGTACACAACTATAGTTCAACTTAAAAAATGATCATGGGAAGAATCATAGGGTGGGTAACATGCAGAGTGAAGGAAAATAAATGTAGGGGCGGTTCAGCCTTAAATAGGTTCAGATCCACCTCTTGCCATGTGACGGGGGCTGGTGAAGCCAACTGGCCCTAACCAAAGCTGGCCACCTTCACAGGGGTTTTCAACTACGCCCCATGCCTCATGGGCTTGCCCTTTGGTCGAGGGCGGGGCAATTCTTTACATCAGATTACAAGTGATACATGATTTCTTTAAAGCCTCTGAGCAGTAGTTACTCTGCAGTTTTTAACAGTTATCTAGGGTTCCAACTTTATCCATATTTTCTAGGGATTACACAACAATAGTGAAATGAGTAAAGCATAAACATAAATACATTGTTGTTGAGACAAATGAGTAGATGCCTTTCTCTCCTTATGCAGTAACATAGTAAAATATTTGAACATAACTGATAGACTTTTTTCTCAACTAATCATTAATAAATAGTTAGGATCAACAATTAATTGTAGTAAAAGTCTGGGCACATCCCATTGGCAGGAAATCAAGTGGTGACGGAGTATGACTTTTTCAAGCCATACAAGCATCACGCTATGATTCCCCTGTAACTGCAATGACAACATCCTGTAGTTTGTTGTTTCCTTGGACACTATTGCTCTTTGCTAATTTTCCTCTCCAAAACTGCAATTCCTGGGATTTAATAGAATACTACTGTGGTATTGTAAGTGAAGACACCAGGTATTAGGAGCAATGGTTGTGATTGTATGTGTGTGAGATGCAGAAAACAGTCAAAGTCAGGGTTGCTGGTGGTTTTTATGTCAGTTGAATGGAGAATCTGCTCTAACTTTGTAGGAACTGTCCAACATGTTAATTCTCATACCCGAAATAGGCTCAGCACCTTGAATAGATTACTTAAAATTCAGACTAAAACCCAGAGCTGATTCTTACTTCGCCCAATAGAAAACATCTGCCACCATGAGTAGAAAATTGTTCCCTATGAAAGAAGGCAACAGGGAATTTGGACAGAGCACTTCTCCACATGCAATGATAATTTTGTGAAGAAACATGTCTGAATAGGAGCTAACTAAGAGAAATAACAACAGGGACTTGCAGAGTACTAAATACTGAAAGAGGTTCTTTTGAATTCTTCTGTAACAAACTCAAACTAAAGACACATTCTTTTTTGTTTGTTTTTCTTTGATATAGGGAGGATTAAAAGCTGTTGTCTGGACAGATGCCTTTCAACTGGTTGTTATGCTGATTGGGTTCTTAACTGTTTTAATTCAAGGAACTCTTGAGAATGGGGGCCTTACAAATATTTGGGAAACTGCTGATAATGGATCACGCCTCAATGTATTTGAGTAAGCAGAATGGTGCCTGACATTAAGATCAATGATCTTGTTTATTGCATATGGAATGAGAAAAGCGTTCTTTTTAAATGGCAGGAAAGGGAATTTGTTACTGGAAGGAAATAACATCCTCTTTGTTCAAAGGCAAATTTATCAATTTTCACACAGCTAAATTCTCTCAGTCTATTTTGTCCTATTGTTGTTTTCAGTATCTTTGTTTTCTTGTATTTATTCTATAGAACAGAGATACTTAAAGAATTAGATTATTGCTTTTGAAATATAGGAGAAGTATTGAAAAGCCCAATATGTAGATGAATTTCAACTATATTGTTAAAAGTTTCTCAGCAATTGCCTAGCTGGCATCTTGATAAGGATTGAACAACCATCTCTCTATTAGCAATGTGACTTTTCTGCATATGGATAGAACTGCTTTGAGTTTCCTTTCCAGAGCCGATTTTGAGGGTCCAAAAGATAAAAGTTATCCACCCAATGCTTTCTGCACTTGAAAGCTGTTAAGGATACAATCCATTACATACAGATTTTATAACTGGTCCAGTTTTGTTCAAATCCCAAATTCAGTGGGACTTGATTTGATTAAATCATGGAGTGTGACCATGGAGTGTGAAATTCTTCTGGTTGTTGCTGATTGCCATTGCCGATGTTTGCTGAAGCACCAGTGCAATTCAGAGAGGGGAAGGAGGGAGAGTTCCCTCCTTTTTCCCCTCACCTCTCCAGTAATGGTGGAGCTTGGGCAAATATCAGCAATGCTGATGAATGATGACCAGAAGCAATTTTATGCTCCATGATCCCTGCTACAATGGGGAAAAGATGGCGATGATAAGTCCCATCCCCTGTTCCCCAGTTGACTGAGCATGGGAAAGTCAGGATTGCCATCTAACAGAAGTGACTAGTTCTGACATGGAACTGACCATAGTGCTTCAAATCCAGAACTTCAGATGAATTTTAGGTAAAATTTGTGTTAATTAAACATAGTATCCATAAAAAATAACATCAGCTGAAAAAATAGGTACATATCTACAACAAAAAAACTACAGCAACATAAACAGAAAGCTAAAAATAAATTAATTCTATAGAAAGAAGAAAGAAAAGAGAAAGATGAGAAAAAGAAGAAAAAGAAGGGAAAGGAAAGAAAAAATGGCAGATTTATTGATTTTCTACTGGAGAAGTAAATTTTTAAAATGTACTTGTCTGTAACTTTTTCAGTTCTGTGGCTTGCTTCTGTCATGTCTTTCAAAAGTGATACCCAAAAGAGATATTTGCACTTTTGTATCTTAAGCTCACTGGCACAAGAATCAGGACTTGCTTTTTGTACAATGGAGACCTTCTTTCAGTTTACTCTGTTTAATTAAGCAATTTGAATTTGTAGCTATATAGTGAAATCAAAGGGCAAATTGCCATAAATATGGGGTTCCCCTTCACAAATAAAGGGACAAGTTTTATCTTTTGATTTGTGAAAACCAGTTGAAGGCAGCAGTCCAGGGGATATAAACACAATATTTCTCATTTCTCCAGATTGAAGTTAGAGTTCCAGTTCTCCAAAATGTAAAGGTGTTCTTTTTGCCCTAAATTCTCTGCAAGAAAACCTGTCCCTTATTTACTTTCAATTTTTCTTCATGAAATGTGTTTGGGAAGAATTGGTGGTGAGTGCAGAAATCGGACTGACTCCTATTTCCGTATTTTGGAATAGACGTATCTGTTGTATTTAGTGTATAGCATGATGCTTCTCAATACAGCCTCATCACACTAGAGCATGGATCCACTTTAAATCCGGTTTCTGTATCCTGCAGAATTCTAGGGCTTGTAGTTTAGTGAGGCCCAAGACCTGTTTGGCTGAGCAGTTTAAAGGTCTCTCCCTAAACTTCAAGCCCCAAAATTCTGCATTCCCCATTCCCCTCAAAAGTTCAGCACTTTCGATTTTACAGTTTGGAATTCACTGTGAATTCACAGCCCTACTGTCATAGGTGTTATTAGTCACCGCTGAAATATATGCTCTAACCTAGAAGTTTAATTAAAGATTTAATTTTCCTTGTGTTTCCTTTATGCAGCTTTGACTTTGATCCCTTGAGAAGACACACATTTTGGACAATTGCAGTAGGAGGAACATTTACCTGGTTAGGAATCTATGGAGTGAATCAATCTACTATACAAAGATGCATTGCCTGCAAAACAGAAGTGCAGGCTAAGCTGTAAGTAGTCCTGCACTGGTATTGTAATATGGAACAGAGACACATTTAAAAAGAGTTCACCAATTTATATATACCTATTTGTTCAGTGGTGGTGGCATGTATTAAATATAGCCTATAGCTAGTTGTTAATTTTAATATCGAACTATAGATAATCATGCATGCTTATGATTCATTCTGTACTTTCTGTTGCAAATATGATTGCCAAGGTATTATAGGTTTAACTATTACAGATAGTGTGAAGAGCAGATGCCTATCTCAAACAACTGTGTACATGCAGGTTTGGGGCTAAATTTTCAACCTATTGGGCACATGCTGCTGGTCACGTTGGATGCTAGAATGCAGGAAAGCTGAAAAACCCTGAGCAAACTAAAACAGGAAGTGATTGAACATCCCCTTCCATTTTATCTAATTGTGAAAACACCACTCCTGGAAGCCTATAGGTGTAAAATTAACCCATTTTGTCTTCTATAGGAGATATAGGCTACTACAGAGAGGTCAAAGTCTGGAGAAAAATTTGGTAGACTGCTTGCTCAGCATGGGCTACTCTTTGCTTGGTACTCAACCCTACTGCACCCATATTGGGATGCTTTGTTTTGCAGTCTATACTCCGAAACACTCAAGTCCTTGAATCTTTTAATCACACTTCATGGATTGCCTTTGAAACACCTGTGTAATCTATATACCAGTAGCCAACATGATTCCTTCGGTCTTTTAAAAAGGAGCTCTAAGGGTTTTGGACCAGATGTTCACATATAAAAATGAACCCGTCTTTCCTATCTATCTATCTATCTATCTATCTATCTATCATCTATTGATCGATCAATCTATTGGCCATCTTTCTTCTAGCATAGTATTTATGACAAACAACTTTAATATGCTCTTTCTCTCTCTTTTTAGTGCATTATATCTTAATTTATTGGGACTGTGGATCATCCTGGTATGTGCTGTCCTTTGTGGATTGGTGATGTATTCCCATTTTAGAAGCTGTGATCCCTGGACTGCTAATTTCATTTCAGCACCTGATCAGGTAAAGAAACCAATCAGACATCTAAAGCGAAATATAGTTTATTGCATGGCATATCTTTGCAGTAAGGTTAGTGGCAGGGGAGATTCTCCATCTCAGTTTTTCTCAAATGCTGCTCCTCCAGGTGTTTGGGACTTCAGCCCCCAAAAATTCCAGCCCGTTTACCAGTGGTTAGGAATTGTTGGAGTGGAAGTCCAAAATGTCTTGAGGAGCAGAGTTTGAGAAACTCTGCATTTCATTAAACATTTTTGGCATGATGATGGAATATCCTAGAGTTGTTCCCTGATTTGCCCATAGAGTTCTGGCATCTATAATCTGTATTAGCAGGAACCAAGAGTGGGGGCCCTTCCACACAGCCATATAACCCAGAATATCAAGGCGGATAATCCACAATATCTGCTTTGAACTGGATTATCTGAGTCCACACTGTCATAGAATCCAGTTCAATGTGGATTTTATACAGCTGTGTGGAAGGGGCCTAGGAAAAGTGTGACATTATGAGGCAATTCCACTCTCTCTTTTTTTGTATTCCTTATTGGGTTCCCTGAACCCCTCAAAGTATGCAGATTCTCCCACACTTACTTTTGCCTCAAAAAAACCCCAATGGCAGGGCTGTTGTTTTGTACAAAACATCTCAAACCCTGTAACAAATTACTTTGCCACAAATCTGCCACAAATGGATAGAAAATCCAAATGTGGTAAACAGAAATATATTGCGTGAAGGGCATTGGATGCAAAAACACTCACAAGATAAGATAGCAAACAATATATCTGGATGATCCTGTCAGCGTTTGTTCATACTTTGGTATCTTGGATGGTAAATTGACAGAAAAGCAGAGGCCTAGCTGACACCTAGTAGAAAATTGCTGATTCACAATGCAGCAAGCAGGTGGTGGCTGATGCACTGGGAGATGGTATAAAAGGGAAGTACCTCTCATTTGCTGTGGAGAGGGTGAGTTTGGAGTTAGGAGGATTGGTTGGAGTTTGGAGAGATTTGTGAGTTGTAAATATCTTGTATATATTGCAACTGAATATATAAAGCCTTCCTGTGTTTGGAACAAGCATTTGGAGTCTGGTATCTTGTGTTCCTGCTACATCTACAAGAAGGGGAGTTTGGAGTCTATCTGGCATCTCCACGGGAAGCTTCTAGGACTCTGTTAAGGCAGCAGAGAATCCCTGACAGATACATTATATAAACACTTTATAAAATCACAACAAAATAATAATAATATTTTCATTTCTTACCTCTCCTCATAGTGTGAATCAGGTTACAACATAGCTAAAACACATAATCATAATCAACATTATATAAAATACACATATTTAAATGTATTTGTACAAATTCAAACATGGAGAGGCACTGAACTCATTATATGAGTTAAACTACTTCTGGCAGCCATTTGTAGCCCTCCATGGTTGAAAAGAGGCAGAAGTGTCCTGAAAGAAGAGAATTCTGGCAACCAACCTCATCATATTGAGAAATTTCAGCCTTTTTTCTAGCACGGAGAGGCCAGGGTTGAAAAGAAGCAGAAATGCCCCAACAGGAGGGAATTCAGAACACGGGTCTGGTGTTCAGAGCTCCTATTTCATATCACACTTTATTCACATCTTTACAACAGAAAAACAGATATGATAGTAACCATCAAAGTTTCCTGTCCTGTTTCATTGCCCATCTGCCAGCAGTCTCTTGTATCCTATGGGCTTCGATGCAGAACAATAGGATCCTATGGGGTTTGATGCAGAATAATAAGATGGTTTTAATCTGGATCACTGCTTCTTGTAGCCTCTGTGGTTTGATGCAGATCAATAGGATCCCACATAAAACAATGGTTTTAGCCCTGGATCACTGCCTCTTGTATACGCTGGGGTTTGGGGCAGAACAATATTTCCTGTGGGAAGACGAAGTTTTAAATTGGTGCCAGTCTCCTTTAATGTTAGGGACTTTGGGCAGGGCAAGGGCTCTGTTGGTTTTTGGATATTGATGTCTCTCCTGATTAAAAACAAAAAGTAATACTGACCTTTTGATGGATGTAAGATGAATGTATTGCCAGCTTTCCACTTGTCAGTGTCAGTGTGATGGGGAGGCAGAACTCAAAATGGGACTGCTGATGATGTAAGAGGGGTAATTCTCTACCTTAAAGAGATGGTCACCCATGTTTTCCCCTCTCAATGTGATGAGGTTGTTAGTCAGTTCCAGCTGCAGAGACAGTTGGTGGCACCTATGGGTCTGGATCCAGGCATTGATCAATTTGGCTGTTGATTGATGAGCCTGCCAAACTAGCCCACTACCAGATAACATAGAATGATGTGTGGAGTAAGTGACCTGGTAGGCATGTGCCTCATAATCTCTTCAACCCCACCATCACTGGGAGGGAAAGGCTGCACATGAGGCTTCCTTCCAAGTGGCCAATCTCACTAGCTATCTACACTTCTGCCCTTGTCCCCACCAATCTGAAGACACAAAAAATGAGTTAGCACAAGGGCAAAAATTAGCCTCTGTCTACTCATTAGTCGGCCACTCTTGAAATAACCATATATTTCACTGTTTGACAGAATTCAATGTGCAAAAAGCAATGAGTGATGGAGTTGGGAAGGAACAGTGTCAGTCATTTTGTGTGCATGAGAAAGGTGTAAGAGAACCAGCAGAGCAGAATGCTACAAATGGCTATGGTAACTAAAAATATAAGAAGCTGTAGGGCATCAAAGTGCACACACATATACACTTAAACTTCATTCATTTCAGTGGTAAAACATTCCTAACATACCTTTCTTTCTCCCTTGAAACAGCTAATGCCATATTTTGTTATGATTATCTTTTCCCGGGCCCCAGGACTTCCAGGATTATTTGTTGCATGTGCCTTCAGTGGAACACTCAGGTCTGTGTCTCATTCAGTTGCTTCTAGTATTTAGGTGTAACTGGCAATGCTGCTTGTTACTGGGGCAAGGGAAACAGAGCACCACAAAGAAACAAAGAATTGGATGTGCAGACGCAGTTCCCAAAAATATTGCATAATTTTTTTCCTACCTGTCCACACAATGAAATGCTGCAGTGCTTTGTGTCTCTCTATGTGGTCCAGCACAGAGCTTGTGGCATTCTTTGGCAAGACAACTGTCCCTGTGTCTTTCCAAACTAATTAAAAACCAGAAGTTTCTTTGGTATGAAAATATCACTCAAATGCTCATTTTCATGTTAAAAGAGCTGGCCATGTCTGGATGAGACAAGAAAATTTGATTTTGATTGCCGGTAATAGGGAAATGTGCCTTGAATATAAGGAAAACACCTACCATTGTGCAATGTGCACCCATTCAGAGAGACTGCATCAGTGCGGTATGTGCATGAAGAATAAAGTAGGTGAGGGAGAATAAAAGAAAAGAGAGAGAAGACATAAAATAGGTTGTCTGAAGATCTAAGATGTCATTAACAGATTCTCAGCCAGATAAAATCTTTTTTAAATGTCCTGGTGTGTCCCTTCCTCTTCTAACATTGCTCTTCACAAGGTTATCCATAGATCTTAATCTTTACAGAATAGGGATATATAAACTTGGGAGAAAGAAAAGTCCATTTAAAAATCTTGTGTCCTTTAATTGCACACAAAGCTACAGCTGTTAATGTGGGGTGGGCATACTGTAGATCTTCAGATATTGAGCTTGGGTAGTAGACAGAGATAATAGGATTTGAAGTTGAACTACATACAGGACGTCATTAGATGGCCCATCAGATTGACAGTGTAGGGAACCAACACAATGTGTTGCCTACCCTCGGGGTCCATGGTATTCCTTCCCACAATATTTCCCCGCTGTCCCCAACTTCCTATTTGGCTCCTCTGCCTTTTTTCTATGAGGAGTCAGGTGTACACAGAGTCCTGTCAGAAGTAGCCCTGCATTATGTGATAGGCTCCGAGGAGCTCCGTGCGGCACCAGAGAGAAGTGGGGAGAAGACACTTTATCTCTCCCTGCATGTGATGAGGTCATGAGAGGACAACAGAGTCTCAGTCTCTGTGTTAAATCAATACACCAAGAGCTCGATTATTCAAAGAATATTATTAGATGTGCATCCAAGCAAAGGACCAGCTGCAGCAATGAAAACCTTGTGAATTGTGAATTGTTCTTTTGCAGAAAAAAAGGGTTATTAGCCTAGCAACACTTGTAGTTTGCATTGATAAATACATTTGAGTCCTTCTGTTGTAAAATAATATTTTATGTGCAATGGTAGCTGGTCATTGGGGCACTGAAGCTGCTTTGAGTCACAGCACGAATTCTGCTTCAAGATACAACTTTAAACAAACTTTCCAAGGTTTTAAATTTATGTTAGAAGTCCACTACCTCCCTGACACAGATGCTACCAATGGATACCTGTTGTTGGAATTAATGGCATCTTGACTTGGAGGAAAACAGAGAGCTTGAATGCACCCTCCCTCATATGGAAAATGTATTATGCCATTTTCATTTCTATGCTGCAGTGATTACTAATTCTGCAGGACAGAAGCAAAACAGTCTGTTGAATGCTAGTGGCATGCAGTTGATATGGACATGGTGACATTGGATTTATTACTTGTAGTGTGAGGGGCTCAGCATTTTCCTTTAAAGAAAATCATGGCAATGGCTAGTTAATATATAGTAATAATCTAAGTCGGGAAGAAGGGGCAATGGCTGAAGTTCTTCTTTGAAGAATGTGTGTGTATACTTGAAGAAAATTCAAAAATATAAGAGCATGACTGAATTGCCTAGAAAATGGCTGGAATCTTTTATACAGGCTTGATGCAGAAGGAATACAATTCAAAAGGAAACAACAGACCCAATCGAAGTAAACAAGAAAAGGGACAATTTTATCACAGTGAAGAGGTCACTTCAAAATGTGTTCTTTGTGATATTGTCATCATGAACTAAAAAGACTGCATTGACCACAGGTTGAAACATACACTAATTAAGGTTATGGACACTACTGTGGCCTCTGTTTCTTCTTTTTGTTACTCAGGTTACATCCAAATTGGCTATTAATATGAAAAGTCAAAGGGAGATGGGGCATAATAGAAATAATGTGAAATAAATCTGTTCATGCACAGAAACAGCCATTTTTGGATTTTGTTTGCTCATATGGGAGTTTTTGTAAAATTATGGAGTGTTCTACCAAGGTTGGTAGAACACTCCACAAGGATATCTTTGGAAGCATTTTGTTAGATCTAAAGACATAAAAGAGCTTAAAAAGATAACAGAGAAAGGTGGGTGGAATGGCTTCTACATGGAATAGTAGAAAAATCAAGCATGGATTAACTGCCATAGGAGTAGTGGATCAGCTACCTACACCAGTACAACCCTTGTTAGGATTGAGAGAAAGTTCTTATGTCATGTATGTTTGCATTTACAGTACAGTGGCGGCAAGTATTAATGCTCTGGCAACAGTCACATCTGAAGATTTGGTCAAGTACTTCTTCCCACATCTCTCTGAACGTGTTAACACCTGGATCAGCAAAGGCTTGTGTAGGTAGAGTAAAGAGATCATATTCTTCTTAGCTCTAAAAGCATGCATTGTAACTAAACCTGCTGGGCAAGGTGTTTCCAAATAGATCATTTCTCAGATTTCAAGAGAGTACAATTCTGCCCTCATCTTGAATTGTAATATTACTGATAATATCTTTTTGCAATATATTATGTCACAGTTGGACAAATTGTGGTCCATAGGCTGCATGCAGCCCGCGAGCCTGTTTTGGCAGCCTTCAGAGCCTATCAGGAATATTTTGGTCCTCAGAGTCCTCTGGGGGAACAAGTATGGGTTTTTTTTTTTGCTATGTTTTGGAGTGTCCCTGGCCATTATTAAAAACTAGAAATAAATCAGAAGTTACTTCTACTCTCTGGGGCATGAAACATGGCAAAAATTCCAACCACGGACTCAAGAGGGCATTGGAGGCCAATGTTGGGGATTTTTTTTTAAAGTGTGGGAATATCCTCTTCAACAGTGTATACGGAGTTAATAGGGTCCCCAAGCTTTCTCATTTGCCCATTCCAGCCATATGAAATACTGTTCATTGACATAGACAGATCTATTCAGAACTAAATTGAAGCTGAAAGGGGCTTACTTTCACATTGCTTTTTTAAAAAATCATGGACAGTGATTAATGGCCATTTGATCCCTTTTCTTTTGGCTTGTCTTACCCACTCTCATTTGTGCCTAGTATATTCAATATGAGGTGGCTGCCTTATTATGTTCAGTGGTGGAACGGGCCCTTTAAATTATTATAATGTGAATTAATTATCTACTGAGTCTTGAGATTAAATTCAAACCATCAAAAAAGCCCAAACCCATTAGCCACAAAAAGCTGGTGCTATATAAGAGTATGCTAATGAGATAGTTTTCTTCTTATGTTTAATTTATATATTCCTCTTTTGTATTGTATTCTTGTAGTTTATGCAAGTAAGCCCACAAGAAGGGTGGTAGCCTTTTGGTACAATACATATTTTGTTTAAACAAGGTGTCATTTTTAACCCCCGTGTCTCAGACAGTCGTTTGGAGTAGACCTCCCTCTAGCACAGTGGTTCTCAACCTGTGGGTCCCCAGATGTTTTGGTCTTCAACTCCCAGAAATGTGTTGTTGCACATGGGTATATTCATAGGCAAGAGTATGAGTGAAGAATTCTCAAGTGTATTATGCATCACTACATCTTAAAATCCGCATAATTATGTTCCTGATTGCTTTAATGACTTCTATTGAGCTGACATACATGTTCAATATTTGTCCATTAGAAAGGGAATACTGGGATCTACACAGATTCATGGAAAGAGAGAAACCCTCACTTTATTTATTTATTTTATTTATTTACAGTATTTATATTCCGTCCTTCTCACCCCGAAGGGGACTCAGGGTGGATCACAATGTACATATACTTTGTTTGAAACACATGAAGATTAAGGCCGAGTGAGGGATTTTAAAGTGTCATTGCTGATTTTCTAAAATAGTTGTCCTTTCAAATATATTATATATTATAACTGAAAAGATAACAAAGTAAATGTGCTTTGCAGCCTTTGTAAGTGGTGATGGCTTGATCATGCATTACTTTTTCTGTTACTGAAAGTGGTAATGGCTTATATTGGAACAAAATTTGAATTACAACTCAGAAGAGCTATTAGGCTAACCAGGTTTTCTTTCATTGCAATTTCATAACTTTTCCCATTGTGAGATATTTTAATATTCGTCTAGACAAGGCAGGAATATGTAAGTAGTGAACTAGATTGAGCCTGTAAGGATTTTCTGTCTAGTGTTACCCCAGTGGTAAACCAGCTAGGATTTCTGGGAGTTGCAGGCCACAACACCTGGTGACTCACAGGTTGAAAACCACTTCTCTAGCACATGCGGAGAGCCACTACTAGTCATAGTTTGATTTGGTCTTAATTGTGTATGTAATCCCCCCCCCCCAAGTCACCTTGCACTATGATTTAAAAATGAACTAACTGCATATGTTTGGCATCTCTCAGAGCCACCTTCCTCTTCGGGGGCATTATGTACAGCAAATTTCAGACTGTGGCTCTGCAGCATTTTGAGCTGAAATGCATACTTTGCAAATATAGGCATACTGCAATCAAACTATTTTTGGAGTTTAGTGGGCATTCACTGTTTGAAATGGCTGCTGTAATTCCTTTAGGGACTTTATCAGATATTCTTTGGGCTCCATTTCCATACACTTAGGAATTCCTCGAAGACCACCAGATGACATAAGGGCATTTCCAGTGGGACTCTGTGGGACTCTGTTTCCTAAGCACATGGAAGTGGACCCTGAAGACTGTTTTCCAAAGAGCAAAATGCAGGGGAAAACAGGGAGAAGAGAGGGAAAGTTGCAATATGCATATGGAATAGCTGGTCATCTCAGAAGATGGGAAATAATGGGAGGGAACGGTGTAAGATGGTTCCCAATGCTTTCCCCCTGCCTGTCTGATGAGTCCCTAAGACTGATTCAAGGTTTTTTTTTTAGAGTGCTTTAAGAAAATTTTAAAGATAATTTTAATGTGTTTGAAAAATGTGTTTTCAACCCTTCTCCCACAGTCTGAAGGGAATTCTGTGGACTGGCAACTAGATATTTCCTTCTTTGCTCTTCCACTGATGGAAGAGATGGAAACTTTCAGTGACAGCATGGCCCCAGGTTGTGTTGGCTGGAGGTTTTTAAAATTATAGTCCCAAAAAATCCAGTGCTTCTGAATGAAGCTCAGAACTGCTCTGAAGAATAAACTTCGGAAAATGTCCAGACAGAAAATGACCTCTCCTCAATCTAAAGGCAAAACTAGTTCCCTCAGCAGAAATGCTTCATTGGATTTTATCTAAGGACTGCTCTTGCTGCGATTAGTAAACTCTGGAACCAAACTGTTATTTTTTACTTATCTAAAAATCCAAGGGAATTCTTATGAATGTTTTAATCCATGCTCTTGGTAATTCAATGTGGTTTATCTCTCCCTTTTCTCATCCCAGGCATAGTATTTGGAGTGGTCTGTACTTCAATGGCTGTAGCAGCATCACTCATGGGTGGTGTTGTGCAGGTAACTATGTATTGTAAGATATTGAAAATATCTTAAATGGCCTTTGTACGCTTTTTCAGGTTTAACTTTTGTGGATTTGATTAATATAATTTTTTCTAGGATTCTTTAGATCATCTATGATGACTCTAGAGTCAGCTTCCACTGGAACTGACTATAAACCTAGAGATTTCTAGAGAGAACATTTCTCTAGGAATGTACAGATTCTCAAGCATGATTTTGTGGTCAGCTTCTTGAAAAAGAAATTTCTTGAGAAGTGTTCTATGAGGTTAAAAATAGCATTTTCCCACTGTCGTAGAGCCCCTGAACAATTAATCCCCATAAAAGTGGATGTATTTCCCTCCCTGAGAAATGAGACTTCAGCATCTCTAGTAGAAGGATCTCTTGTGTGTGTAGAGATTCTCTGACTGAAAAAGATGCTGAGAAGCTCTTGGGGGGATCCTGCTAGCATTTTCTCATTTTATGTGCAATTTTTATTATTTTCCTTATGAAGGATGAAGAGTTGTCAGTATTTATTTGATTGGAAAGTTTTTTTCTTTTATAATTACTCTCTCTCCATTTTGGAATATATAGGAATAAAATATCATTGCCTGAGAAGGAAATAGTACTGGAATTCTTTTGTTTAGAAATGGGTTGACATTCCAAAGTTATTTCAGTAGGAAAGGGACTGCCTTCTGCCATAGAAATAATTGTGCTTGTGAACTGTGGTGCAGAAGATGTGATTCTTTCATTGCCATCTCATAGCTGAGGGACGGATAAATGTTTGCTTCAACCACCTCTTCATATAGTCCCTGGGGCCGTGCCATTTTGCCAGCAGTTGTGCGAGTTGCCTCGTGGCACCCCATGCATCCTCCTTCCTTCCCTCAACACATGGTGGGGATGGGACAAGGCCCTGTCCACATTAGATGATTGAAAGGGCAGCAAGGCGTATGGCTGCATTACCCTTTGCCCCATCAGATGGAGGAAAGAGCAAAAAAAAATTCGGGTAGCTCCATTGGAGCTACCCAAAACACATTTTCCTTTCTGTCATGGCAAAGGGAGTATCTTGCAATGCTTCCCCATCACTTTGAGAAGAATGGGGGTGGGGCCAGGCCAGCATTGGGTTGTTGTATGTCTTTACAAATGTCTAATACGTCACAAGGAGAAAACAAAAAGGGTAAGGGTTATTGAGGTATGGGGAGTTCTTTTACAAAATTATCATTGTTACAACCAAGTCTTCATCTCTACTTCTTTAACACATATTTCATAAAATATTGAGGATTCTAGCAATTTTAATTTCAAGTCCATTAGTTGTTTCTTCTTATGTCTTTTCACACTGTCTCCTGATCTTCATATATTCTTTTCCAGTTCAATGGAAATGGATCTTAATTTTCCCTAACAGATTATTTCACATTAAATCTTTCTTAAATTATTTATTATTAATATCTACAAATATATATATATATATATATATATATATATATATATATATATATCCTTGTGCTTCTATAATTTCTATATCACTGATATTGTGTATTTTTTCTATTATAATTTCTTAACAATTGAGTCATCAGATAGCATACATACAGAAGACAATAATATATTATTTATCAGTGTTCTTTTGTTTGGTTTTTCACTCTTTCTGATGCCTTCCACTCTCTCCAGTATTACAATTTTTCCATTAAGTCTTGTTTGTTTATTAAGGACAAAACTCTTAATATAATCATTTCAGCTTTGTTTGTAAATGCAGGCATGATTTGTTACAAATGTCATTTAGATCTTTAAAAGGCATAAGAATTTAAAGTTGATTTTGATAATATAATTTTTAATATAAATTTATTGTGTCATCGAAGGCTTTCATGGCCGGGATCACAGGGTTGTTGTATGTCTTTCGGGCTGTGTGGCCATGTCCAGAAGTATTCTCTCCTGATATTTCACCCACATCTATGGCAGGCATCCTCAGAGGTTGTGAGGTATGGAACCTCACAACCTCTGAGGATGCCTGCCATAGATGTGGGCGAAACGTCAGGAGAGAATACTTCTGGAACATGGCCACACAGCCCGAAAGACATACAACAACCCTATAAATTTATTATTTATTTGTTGTATTTGGCATGAAAACCTACTAATCAGATTTTGATATTGGCTCAATATACTTCAGAAGAGGTGCTGTTTTAAAACATACATTCCCACCACTGTGAAACAGAAAGGGAAGTATCTCTTTAACAATGGTGCTTCCTGTTTATTGATTCTCTCTCCTTGATACTATTTAATGGAGATTTTGTTATTGTAAAGTGTTCTAGATTTATTAAGTGTTGCATCTATAGGTCAGCAACCTCCCCTTCTGTTAATATTCTCGGACAAAAGATAACAATGACCTCTTTTAAAAAAATGGTATTTCGAAAAGGAGATTATCTTTTTAATCTGTCAAGAAAAAGCATATAAAGGAAAAATAAGAACACTGTGGTTTCTGAGATAAGGCACTGAAAAAGCCATTATATTATAGAAAGAGGATGTGGAGACATTTAATGATCATCATAAGCTTCTAGATATCCTTTCCTTTCTCTTAACAGGCCTCACTTAGCATTCATGGAATGTGTGGGGGACCTATGCTGGGATTATTTACACTGGGAATTGTTTTTCCTTGTACCAACTGGAAAGTAAGTGAAAAGAATATTGTATTAAAAACAACTCAGCCCATACATGCTATTTGTGATTGTTGTTAATGAAGTTGTCAGCATTCATATTAATTTTACATTGATGCTAAATGTACATCTCCTGTTAGTGTATTATAATCTTGCCATTATTCTATCTTCAATGAACCCAGGAGCCTGAAACTTATTGGTTAGGTTTAACTAGAGTAGAACTATTTAATTAATTGTTATTTGAGGAGTCAACATGTGGTAAATATGGTTGGTTCAACAGGTCTACTCCAGGACAAATGCAAGGATACAGGTCTTTAAGTCCACTATTGGATCTGTTGCTACTAGAGGTTTACAATAGGCTTTTTCTAAATAACAGGGAGGATCAGAACCTTTTCTGTTACAGCTGCCATAAGTTAATTGGGTGTGTTATCAACTTCTGCATAAAAAAAGGTACTTGGTTTGCAAGCTTTGAGCTTTGCATTTTGGCTTAGCTTGATGGCTTGTTGAGAGCTGAAGAAGCTGTTGCTGGGAGCGGTTAACCAGTGTACTGAGGCTGAAGACTGAAGTCGTTTGAAGTGCTGATTATTTATGGAAATATAGGAACATTCTACTAATAACAAAGTAGCGAGACTGTATTGTTTGCAGTATGTTTGCATGTCATTTAAATATCACCGGAGATATTGTTTGTTATACATGGGTGAGAACAACTCTTCTGTTTTGCTTTGTGTTTTGTGCTACAGTGAATGGAACTAATTTTTTTTCTACTTTACAGTTTTTATAACACTAAGAGTAAGAGGGGCCGAGATATTCTGCAGGCCGCTATCACTATCCTGACAGGATCAACATGTTCAGTCATATGGTCTAGTATTATATGGTGGAAAGCTAGAGAATATGTGTTGCAGAGATGTAACTGAAAATACTTTCTATAGACCAGTAATCCCTTCTCTGGTTTGTAATGTATGCAATATGATTAGTCATGGCACTGTTTTTATTTCATTTATTTTTCAGGGTGCCTTTGGAGGTCTTCTTACTGGAATAACCTTGGCATTTTGGGTTGGCATTGGTGCCTTTGTGTACCCTGCTCCCTCTTCAAAGTCCTTACCTTTGCACCTTTCAACAGCTGGTTGTATAACCAATAATTCAGAGACTGTTACTGCAATGATGCCTACTTTACCTCCTGTCAGGTGTAATTCCCTTTTATTCATCTTTCTATTACAACCCATTCAAATACAGTTAATTTTTATTATATTTATATAGTTTCATAGTTTCTGATAAGCGGATGTACAATGTTCCATGCAACATTGTATATCATTCATATATATATATATATATATATATATATATATATATATATACATATATACACACACACACACACATACACACACACACACACATGCACATATATAGGGTATTAGGCTTCCTAAAATCATTACCATAAATTGAAGGAAAGGAGAGAGAGGGGGAGAGGGAGAGGGAGAGAGATTATACCCAATTTTTGTCATCCTAGGCCTCATCTGGCAGATACCTGGTATTCTTTGTCATATCTTTACTACAGTGCAGTTGGATGCATTGGATGTGTTATGGCAGGACTTCTGATCAGTTTTGTGACAGGTTAGTTCTTTAATAATATTTATGGCCTTGAGCACAGTTTATTTTATAGATTTGTTATCTGCAATAATAGAGGAAAATATATGTGTATCTTCCTGTGGCATCTGCAACTTATTCCATGTTAAACTGGATGCTTCAAAAGTTGAGTGTGTCTTTTTGGCTGCTGTCCAAATTGCAGCAAAGAGTTTCAAACTGAATTTCCTAATGGAGCAGTGGATTACAAAAGTAGGAAAATGGAAAAGTGTTCACTAAAATATTGCTGGTAAACTCTTAAGGTAAAGAAATATGTTTGGTAAACTGTTGGCCCCATGGACCAGTTTTAGGGTACAGTGTTCCCTCCCTACTTTGCGATTCGCTTTTCACTCCCTAACTGCTTTTTGTTTTTTTTTCCTGAGAGGTGTGCATGCGCAAAAGGTACCAGTTTCCCTTTTGCGCATGCGCTCTCCCTCTCGTCAGTGTCCAGCCGGGCCACTCTGGATGCCGATGGGAGGGAGGCGCATGCACAAAAGGGAAACTGGCAGGCGCCGAGAGGAAGAAGCGCAGGAGAAGGCTTGCAAAGGGCAGAAAGGCCACCTAACTACTAGTATAATGTGTAAATATTGAAATAAATATAGTGCCCCTACTTCACGGAATTTCACTTATTGCGGATGGTCCTGGAACATAACCCCCACGATAAGTGAGAGAACACTGTATTAACTATTGGCTCAGACAGAACCAGATATAATTCATCTGGCCTATAATATTCCACCAGTATAATAATTGATAGGGATGCTGTGCTAAACCTGTTGACATTTGACAGGGTATTTTTGGTTGTGCTTGTTGAAGTACTGGGTTTCATGCTGAAATTCAAACTGGGGATAGGTAGGAGGGGAAAAAAGAAAGGCCATTTGTAAGTCGTCAAGAAATCATGACAGATGCTTTAAACTGGACTGTTTTGGTCATTATCCAATTTCCAATCTCACTGTAAAAATTAAAATTAAAAAGCTGAAATGGCAAAAAGGGAGCTTCTTAGAAAAAAAATAGAAGCAAATCAGCCAAAAAAGGGAGTGGAGAGCTCTGTCAATGTGTTAGCTAAACATCTCGAAAATGGGAGTAGCTTTTATTGTTATCTAAATTTTGGTGGCCATTTTTAAATTCTAATTCTTAAGGAGAGCTTCCTAGAAGGTAAAAGGAAAACCTGCCACATCTCTTTAGAAAACAACTTTTTATAAGGATTTGAAAACAGGCGCAGATTCCCTGGGGATAGTGCTGTGAAGACTCCAGTTTAGGTCTCACTCCAGATTTTCAAGGAGCTATGCACTGGGTTCTGAAAACTGATGTAGACTTTAGTCTGTGAATGCTTATGCCAACATATTTCTCTCAGAGTCATACTCAGACCCGATCTACACTGCCAGATAAAAATGCTACACAATCTGTTTACATACTGATCTGGTCTGACGCATTAATGAAATTAGTGAAGAATTTTATCTTTATACATAAAGATATCTATGGGCAGAGTAGGGGAAAAACCTTTGTGTACTGTTAACATTGTATATAACATATGTAATGATCAGCTCTTTTTTGTTTTAACTCATGCTTTGCTCTCCCTAGGTCCAAGTAAAGGAAAAGATATTAAACCAACATTAATTCGTCCAGTCTGTAACATATTTTTCTTCTGGTCTCAAAAATGTAAAACATTTTGGTGGTGTGGAGTGGATCAAGAGGACAGCAAAGCCCTTCATGTGAGACTTTTCCTCAATAAGAGACTTCAACATGTTTTGCACTTGTTGGCCTATGAAATCTTTTAAATCTGCACACTATTTTAGCCTGAGAATGTTTTTTGGAAAACAGTTGGCAGTACTTCCTAGTGGTAATCCAAAACGGAAATACTTCTAGTTTCCAAGCTCTTATTATAAGAGTAAATATTTCATAACTTAGTACTATCAGGTGTTCTTCAGAGCTCAGTAATCCTCACATGTTAGCAGATAAAGCCATCAATATAAGAAGCATGTGGTATTAATAGGAATGGACAGATAATTCTAGGCCTATTCACTCTGTATTTCAATTGTCATGGTTTTATCATATGGAATTCTAGTCTTTGTAGTAGTTTGGGCCACTAAAATCCTATGGTTGACAATTCCAAATGCCTCTCCTTAAAGTGCTGTAGCTCCATAGGATGGAACCATGGCATTTCACGTGGAATAATAGGAGTATAATTGCATAGCGTGAACGGGCTCATGCTTCCATGTTATTGTTTTTATTCCTATAACCATTTTGTTCCACTTTAATATGTGTTCCAGGTGATAAATGGTATGGTTTTTGTATTGTCTACTTTTAAAGTAGAAGGTGCACAAAAGCATTCCATTTAATGCCTAGATATATTTTCTCATGAAATCATCATTTTTAAAAGATCAGTCTCATGGAGGTCTGGAAGGAATGCTTCACATAGGAAGATAGGGAAGACTTCTTTTAATGCTTTTTTTGAAGAAGGGAAAGAACTACTTCTCATTTTTCCACATGGGAGAAGAAAAGGTACACCAACTCAGGAGATGGCATAATTTTATTTCTGTTCTCTGGGCATGTTGGGGTACAGGAGAGGGTGGGATCCTGTGGATTAATGGTTGCTGCTGACACACCTTTTTATCATCTCTGAAATCAAGAGTTCTGAGATCAGAAGATGATCTCTTGCAAACCTTTCCACAGAGGCATGTAAGAGTGTAATGAATTCATATCTTCCTTGCTAAGAAAGTGGTGCTCTGCACCACAGAACATCCTTTGAGAAACCACAGGAAGATGATGTAGTTAAAGGAAGAAAGAATTGTTCAAAATATCCAGGGAGTATGAATTGTTCTGTATGCAAGCTATTGCATATGACGAGTATGTGAACCCTATCAGTCGTCTGTAAGTCAGAGGAGAACAGGAATAGAATCAGCTCAAAGTTTCCTGAGTCACATCCTTACCCTTGTGTTTTCTTTCTCTTTTCTGTCACCTTCCTTGGAATTGTTTTGTATTTATCAGTGTCTGTAAGTGAGAGGAGTAGGGCAGTGTTGAAACACTGATTCTACCAAATGTATAGCTTTGTTTCTTTGTCATGCTAGCACAAGCTGTGATTGACATAGAAATCAAAAACATTTTTTTCTTTATATGAGTTTAGATAATGTTAGGGTTTTGCCATTGGCACAAGAACCTATCAGTAGATCTCAGGTCATGTGATGGATTTCCTCCCTCCCCTTCAGCCCCCACATACATAACAAAGTGATGCCTCCTTCTTTCCTTCTTCCCACCACAGTCCTCAGAGCCAGTCAGAACTCTGTTTGGGAGCGTTATCTCATATATTGATGCTATACACAAATTGAAAGGCACACAGAAGTTGGGTAGGAAGGGGGAAATCTACTTCTAAGACTTGCTAATGGGCTCATATCAGTGCAAGAACTCGGATGATTCCTGGCCATTGTTGTCAAACATGAAGATGTTTGCATAGCTCTACTGATAGGATTAAAAAAAATGAAGATAAAGGTTTATTGACAGCTATTCTTTGCTTGGTTAATGTTTATTTCTTTCCTGTTACTCTTTGTATTGCCTTCCTTTGTTTTTCTGTCTTTAGTGGCACCATGTTTTCCCTTTCTACAATCTTGCTTGTATAGTAACTTACTGATCTGTAGTCCAGGTTTCCTTCCATGTGTAGATATTCCCTTATTATTAAAGAAACATAAAGGATGATAATTAAAGTTATCTGTTCTCTAAATAAGAATGCCAACATAAAGTAGTGCATGATAACATTCTTATTCATTAGGGGTTCTGTCAGTAGAAATGGAAATGCCATCTTCACTTATTTGTATTTTCTATGTTGTTTCTCAGGAGGGACTGAACAATGATCGATTGAAATATCTCTCCGAAAAGGCAAATGCCACCAATGAGCTCAAGAATGGTTTGAATAAAGTAGTTCAGAGTCATCTGCCTGGTTATAACCCATATGAAAAATCCTACACTAATACAAGTGTAGAAAAAGAATCTCAGTTTTAGCATGACTCAAAGACATGCAGTTAACCACAGGAATTGCATAGTATTACCCCAGCTTTTTTTTATTGGGCGGGGGGGGGGGGAATCCACTGGGAATGCAACCAACTGAGGGAACACATTTTTATAACTTAATGGAAAGTAATTTTATTTACTAAACTCATTCCATAACAGAGGAGGTAACCTAAAACTCTAAGAAGTTAACTTTGTAAAATGTTTGCTATTTTATTTTTAAAGGCTCCGTGTTTTGTTCATAGTCTGAGCATTTTATTAGTCTCCCATTACTTCTACATTCATCTTTTGTTTCTGCAATAGATAAAGTAAAACTATGCTATAGATGACACCATTCATTTCCAATTCTACAATGTCTTTTCTTAGTTTTGTAGGTTTCCAAATAAACTCCTTATGGAACAATTTGTAATTTGTGAACAGATTATTAACTCACCCCCCACTCCTTGACTTATCCCGCTGTTGATGATCATTATTATTGGTTCAAGCTGTTACTGGTGTATAGGAGGATGTATGTGATTGGTTCAGGCAATCGTTTCTTATAAGTCCTCCTCTAATAATGGTTGAGTGATGCTGCGAGAAAGCTGAACTCAGCACCAATGGCTTATTGAGAATCTTTTAGAGTCTAGCCCTCCAAATCTCTCTGTCAACACAACTGCCTATTAGGCTTGTGCAATTCAGCTGAACTGTGATCCAATTCTGTTATTCCGAATTTCAGTGGACGTGCAGATCCATTTTCATGAACATCCCAAAAACAGCTGCTGTTTGAAAAGCTATTTTCAGTCTGCAGCCAAAAAATGTGGCAAGATCCGGCCCATTGGTGGCAATGGGGGGAGGGGGTTCCCGGACTTGCCTTCCCATCATTTTTAGGGCTTTCAGGATGAAAATGGCCACACTTAAAGGACACATCTACCACTGTTAGTCCACCTAGTTTCATAATGTTTGGGTCATCCCCTGATTTTTTAGGAATTTCTTGCTGGTGTGGAAATTTGGGCTTGGTCCCATGTTAGCCACCCCGAGTCCCTGCGGGGAGATGGAGGTGGGGTACAAAATAAAGTTGTTGTTGTTGTTGTTGTTGTTGTTGTTGTTACTGGTATAGTTCTTATAAATAAAAATAATAACACAATATTTTATTTCCTGATGGAAGAGGTTGAAGTTAGAGAGACATGATGGGTTCTGTTGGCAAAGCTTCCACAGAAGCCCAATAGTATATTATTTTTAGGCAGCAGCCAATTTATTATTAAATAAAATAAAACAGAGAGCACAGAGAGAAATATAATAAAACAACAGAGAACTTGTGATGAGATTGCAAAGGAAAGAAATTATTTGATATTGATGGTAGGTTTAGGTAGGTAGGTACTGTTTGCTAGAATTCTTAATATCTTTTAAAGTACTTTCTGAAAGAGGGAGGAGGAGAGAAGAGTTAAGGAGAGAAAAGAAAAAGCTAAATGCTTTAGTAAAGGCTAAAGAGTGACTCAAAGCTCTAAGCCAACTTAAAAGAAAACCACACCCACCCACCCATCCCCAAACGCCTCCCACCCACTCATATTTTTCAACTCTCCATCCCTAAATAAAAAATCATGAAAATAAAGGAAAATCTAGGAAAATAAAAAATAAAATTAGATTCAATGAGCCAAGCCAAAAGCTAAAGCTGTGAGCAAGTGAGGAGCAAGGCAATCTGACTGCAGCGATCCAAGCACCTTTCTCTAGAGCCAGAATGCTACTGAGCAATGGAGACACTCACCCCATTAAATAGACACAGCTTGCATAAGACACACCACAGCTTTCTTCTATCCTGGTTGACCCAACTGGCAGGACTCACAGTGTGTGAGCATGCAGCAGCCTCTCCACATACTGTGTGATCCCAAAAAGAAACTGAAGATAGCCGCGACTGGCAGCCACATGGTTGAGAAAAACATAGCGGTGGAGCTCTTGAGGTTGCAGGAATCCGAACAAGTTGAAACAGCCAAAGGCAAACATAGCCTACTGCCTATCAATTAAATATGAGTTCTGTCCCTGCAGTATTGCTGTTTTCTGCAAGGTTGAATTTTCCATGGCATACTGACTTTGTATGAATGTTTCCCACTTGGTAATACACTCTGAGCAATATCAAGACTCTGACAAAGGATGTTATCCTAACCAGCCCCCCCCCCCCCCCAGTCTACCAAACAACGCAGGCAGACTTCTGCTTGTCAATCTGTGATGCTTCTTTAGGGAATTGTTTTAGAACTGTTAAGAAATTGGAGGGGGGGGACCAGAGATGAAAAGAATCATATTCTGAGCTCATGATTTGAGTGAATATGGGAGAAAGTGGGGAAAAAAACATGTAGGATGGGATCTATCAAATTTACCTATGTTGAATCACTTCAGTGATGTGGAGCAATGGCCATTCCTATGGGTGGTCTCTTACCAAGCATTGACATTTCTCTCCCAGAATCCTACTTCATGATCCTGGCATAGTAATTTTTTAAAATTAATTTAATTATTAGAAATCCTGGAATTTCAAGATATCGCCACTCCATCTGATGAAGTCCAAAGTATAGGGAGGGCCAAATGAAATGGGGGAACCACAGCACAGATTAAAAGTGGTTATGAACACTAGTGCACAACATGTGAACTGTTTTCTAAAAAGGTTTGATGCAAGAAGTGTGTGTACATCTTATGTCACTTTCATAAATTCCCACCAGCCCTCACCCTTCTGGCTTTATTCATGAGAAACATTTAAAATGAAAGATGAGAAATCGGAATAACAAATAGTAAACAAATGTTTATTTCTGGAACAAGTGTCCCTTTTGATTGCATCAAGACACCGAGTTGAGTTAGTAATACTTAAGATGTTTTGAACTAGTCATTAACTGTAGTATTTTGAAAGCCAGACTGGAGCTGCTCATGCAGTCTGTTTGAAAGAACATGCATAGACCAAAATTATTGGAGGATAGATCAAAATGATCTAAATCTTCTTCTTTTGCTTGGATGCTAGTTCTGAAGCTCTGCAACTTTGGAGGGTCTACAAATGCAGCTTGCATGCACATACCACTAATATTGGTAATTGTTTGGACATACAAGTATTCAGAAATACAAAAAAGATATTTAACCAGCATTCATGTAATACATATTTCCTGAGAACAGAGTGTGCCATATGTCTTTGTAAGATAATTTGCATTCAATGCAACCACAGTAAACCAAACATAGCACAACATTTCTCCCAGCTAAAGCAAATAGCTATATATCAGCAAACTTTTGACGTGAATAATGCATATTTCTTTTTCTTAAAGAAAGGGCACAAGCAAGCATTTTAGTTATTTAAAAATGTCATGTGCTTTTGAAGTATGGAAAAAATGTTAATAGAAGCCCTCAAAACTGAAGTCACTAGACTTTCTATGTGTTCAGTGTGAATAACCAGAAACATGTGGCTTTAGTATTGTGGCCTGGATTACAATTGTGTATGAAATTTAAAAGAAAGCAGTTTTACAGTTTACGGTACAATCTCAAAAAGATGTACTCAGAAGTATTTTCTATTGAGTTCAATGGGCCTTCATTGTGTTGTGCCTTCAAGATGGCTCAGGCTTACTATAGGGCTTTCATGCAATATATATTCAGAGGAGGTTTCTTATTACTGCCTCTAAGGCTGTGAGAGTGTGACTTACCCGAGGTTATCCAGTGAGTTTCTGTAGCAAAGCAGGGCTTTAGCCTCTGGTCTCTTGGAGTCTTACTCCTGCAATCAAACTACTACACCATGTGGTCTCTTTTAAATGGGATTTGCTTTCTGGCAAAGTTCATAGGATCGCAGTCCTAATAGGTTGTAATCCATTGTTTGACTTAATAGTGCAATTTTAAGCATGCTTATTCAAAAGAAAGCCCCTGTGAGTTCAGTGGGATTTACTCTCTAGTAAGCATGTTTATGTGACCATCTTACACAAATTTACCTGCAACCTGTTTTAATATTTTAAAGAATAATCAAATGTTGACAAACAAAGCCATAGTGAACATTTTTACATGTTGGCGGCATGCTACATCAGTTCTAAAGCTTGGATCCAGCCAAGGCAAATAGTATTTAGGTAGACATAACAATAGCAAAATAAAGGTAACAAAGGTTATGCTTTACAGCACACACAGAAAGGGTGTACTTTACAATATATGTTCCTGATCAAAATTTAATGTGCATTCTCTCATGCACCCAGAGGTTTTCTGTGTAAGTAGGGTCTTCTATTCATTTCAGTTGAGGGCATCAGCACTGAAGTGGACCTGTGTATGTGCCCCATGTTTCTCCCCTGAGCAAAATGTATGGGGAAACCACGAAGAAGGGACATGGGGTAGTACAGAGCAGCTTCCATTTGCAGAAACAACCATTGGATGTGAGTATCTATCCATATAATGTTGGAATATAGACTGTCATTATTTAAAATAATTATATGATATAAATACAATAAGAAAATTTCCACAGAGTTAGAATAATGGTATATTCATCATAATTATATCACTTACAGTTCTTCATGAAAGCATAAGCTGTATATTCCCTGTAAGTGCTATAATACCATACCCACAACCCACATTTTTAATCTATAGAATTCATCTTAATGCCCATGTAAATGTATATGTTTGATATCATTGCTGTGCTCTTTCAATATAATGATAAGAATCTCGGCAAGTGGAAAATGTTTTAAGTTGACTTTGGTTGATATAAATAAGAAACATTTTGCCACCTGAATTTTTTACAAAAGAAAAAGGAGAAACATTTTGGTCTCCTGTGTACAAGTGAATCCTGCACACTTGTCTTTTAAAAAGTTTAATTATTCTTCTCTTCCCCATTTTGAAAAAAATAGTAATAAAAAAGAATCATAATTAGTAACTAATCACTAGAAGAAAGCATGACATAAAAACCATTAAGGCAGGGTAGACAACATACAGCCTGTGGCCTACATGTGGTCCTTAAACCTTCATCTGGAGTTGCCCCGTTGTCTCCCAAAATCACAGCACATTCCCAAAATTGGCAGTAACAGAAGGGTTCCGCCCCAAAGGGTTATGCTGTCTCCGCAGCCTGAAGGAGGTGTAGATTTCGATGTTAAAGGACTTTTGTTCTCCACAAAGGCATGTGAGTAGCAAAGTAAAAGTCACCACAAGAGTGTATAGTTTTCTTTTGAAGGATTTCAAAGAAAATTTTTAACAAGGCATAACTGAACACTACATAACCCATTTCCATGCTTTGATTTCACAAGGAGGACACTGTTTTAAATCAAGTCCTGCATCTCTGTCTCTATACCCTGAGCAAGCAAGCAAGTCATATTTTAGATTCTACCCAAACTGGATCTTGCACAAAGCAAATAATAACACTTGCTGCTTCTTTGCAATACAATGAGATACTTCAGCTTGATATTTCTGTGTATGTGAAACATAAAATCCATGTAGTTCAGAGAGAGAAATACTAGCCACACAGATATACTTCTGCATGCTCCCCCAGCATGCAGGACAGGACTGCTCAGCTTAGAGGTGCAAAGAGATGGCCCCTCTTTGCACATTGAATATCAACAGCAATGGAAAATGTCAGATTGCTCTTTCCCCCCTCAAAGAGTGCTGCATCAAGAGCAGAGCAATGGTAAAAGTCAGCATCTAAAGGGCTGTAAGCTGAGGTGGAAAATATACCACTTGTGCAGTTCCTATTGTGCAAATGCTGCACAGCCCATAAGCTGCATGGACAGCTGGTTATGTGAAACATGCTCCTGCCTTGGGGTGATATTCTCTGGGTACCCTATACTTTTCCCTATACAAGATTCTTGTATGAGATCAAGGGTTGCTCTACCTGCAGAAGTCAGCTTACTCATATTAAACAGGATCTCTGGATCCCTTTATTTGATCTTTCTATGAAACTGGTTTTGCTTTGATTTGAGAGAAACTGTTTCCCCCCCTAACTGAGTTATAAAGACAAAGAGACAAAAGGCAATGTGCAAACATCAAACTGCATAGTAAATATCGAACAGGCTGGTTTCCCTTTTAAAGGGCAGAGCCACATCCACAATCTCAGCAAGAGACCAGGACAAACCTGACAAAAACAGGAAGCCTCAAGGACTGTGATATAGCATTAATTTATGGCCACAAAGGCAACAATTACTCTCACTTGATTTTTATCCAGAGGCAATATGAATTATTTTGAGCAAGTAAAAGCTGTGTTACATCATATATATTTTTTTCAAAATAAAAAAGTCATACTCTTGTAATAGGAGTTGTATGCATAACCATTTCTTTTAAAAAAGTTATGTTCTGGATGCCCTTCTCATCTTATTAGATTGGTGTCCAGAAAATTTAGCTCTTACTGTGATTTCAGCTGAGCTAGAATTCATTCCCCAGTGTGTCATTTTTTTAGCACACACCATTAATGGTACATATCTGCCTTGTCTGTTGGTAACACAGCTTTTCCAGTTGACAGCAAAGCCTGATAATGATATTTCCCAAGAGCAGCATATACAGAAGATTGGATTCCTTTGTCACTTTTTCAAATCCCACCTTCAGTTTTCACTAGGAGTGCTCAGTCCTGCAATCCCTTTTGCTTCATATCCATTAAGGCCATTCGTGGTGATACTGTTTCCCATTCTTTTTCCGTTCTCTCTGCAAATGCTCCAGTTCAGCCTCATACATCATTTCCTGAACTAAATATTTCTCTCTTCTCATTCTGTCACACAAGTCTTTGGGCATATCTGGGATTAGGTAGGCGATGAAAGATTTTATTCCAAAAACAAGGTGCTGAAAAAAGAGAGAACACAACATTTCAAAGTACTTTGTCTAATCTAGATCGTCTTGAATCATGGCTGTATAGGGATGTAAGATGAGAATATAGGCAATGTGGATGAGAATATTTGAATAACGGACAAGGTCTATCACATAATTTATAATGAAAGAGTCAGTCATTGGAATATTCGAACTTAAATCATGGAATTCAGCCATCTGAACTCCCAACATGAAATAAAGAGACCAGAAACACCATTTAGGGGAATCAAACAGTAAGACATGACTCTTAGTTTATTAGCCACCTAAGTGAGAAATGTCCCTGGGCCAGGTGGACAGACGGGCACCCAAGATCCCAAAGGTTATCGAAATTCCTTTGGTGTACCTCTTGGTTGATCATAAGTGGAAGGCCATTCTGAGGGTGTTCCCTCCCAAATCTCACAGTTTTAAAGAGAACTCTCATTCCAGCCCCAAGGGTAGCTCACTTTTCAGGGCTTGCCTCCAAAAACTATTATTTGGGGGGGGGGGGATGCCATGGTATCTAGTGGACTATTTCACCTTTACCATGCCACCAAAAGGAACAAGCATCCACCTAGTCCTTTTTTCCCAACAGGCTGGCCCACATGCTCTTTATTCCGTCTTTTAAATCATTTGTAATTACAGAAGTTTCCCCTCCTCTAAGAGGTGTACTCCATTGGCCCTATAGAACTCTGACCGTTCAAGTACAATCTCCATATGGGGGATCACCCAGCCCTCAGTTTTCCCCCGTGGCAATTCTGGGGGCTGGGTGATCCTCCATATGACCTTCCATCGATCTTTTTGGGTTAACAATCTTCATGTCCACCTTCGGGTCAAATCAATCTTTTGGGGATTACAATCCCTGCTTTTCCTGTAGAAACCCACATCATGCTGAAATTTATTTATTTATTTACATCACTTTTACCCTGCCTTTCTCTCTGAGGAGACTCAAAGCGGCTTACAGTAAATAGGCAAAAATTCAATGCCTAAAAACAATGTAAAAACAACAATTCATATAAAACAATCTACAAACAACAGTTCATATAAAATAACTACATTTCCGCTGTACAGTTAAAATAAACTTGCCTGCTTGATATTGCAATCTATGGAAATACTGTCATCTTGAAATAAAGATTTATTTATTATTTAATGTACATATTATTTATTAAAGCATTAAATAATAAATAAATGGCTCCCCATTTATTCTTCTCAGTTTGACTTACCTCAAATACAATAATGAAAGCTAGACGAGCAGCAAGAACATGCCAGAACTGCAAGGTGAACTCATAAGGATTTGAACTCCATGGGGGTGCTCTGTAATCTCTATACCTGTAAAGAAACAAAAGGAAATAATGTTGCTTTGGGAAGATATTTTCTGGATTCATACATACAACCTCATTGTCATGTATGAGTAATTACTGATCTTATACCAAAGTGGAATGAAGGTAAGTTGTAAGGCTGCCTGCATTCCCAAAATAAATCAATGGCTTCAAATTCATCTACAAATGAAAATGCTTGCAAATGAAGGAAAATGAGATAATATAGGCTCTAAGAGTCTGACACTGCCTAGCTGGACTCTGTTTTTGACCAAAAATGTTTTGTGTTTCATTTAGATTGGGGACACCACTAACAAATGGGTTTTATACTTTCAGATATAGGAGAATAAAAAAAATGTGTAAACCCTTCCTTTTTGTAATTCCAGAATTAGCAACCCTGATATCATCACATATCTTGCCTGAGTCTCTGCTGACCATTCTTTACAAGGATTCTTCACAAGATTCTGCATCTGCAGGCAACATGAATTCTATATAGACAAGGTTTCTTCTCATTTCCCAATGCTGCTTTCTTGCAAAATTCAGAGATTGAAAGATCTCAAAAGTGTGTATGATGTGAGGTCAATTTGGCTGTCCTGATAAAAGTATTATACAAATCCACACATGGATGTCAGGACACCGAGGTCAATATTAGTGAAACAAAAGTGAAAATGAATTATGCATTAGAGGGAAATGACATATAACTCATTGTTTGAGATCCACATTTCTTTTAGGTTGTGTGGTACCACAACAATATGTTTGGTTGTTTAAAGTTCTAAGACAAAAGGCTACTCTCTGTTTCAGTGATGTGCACAGCTCTGTCAAGGGGCTGAAGCCCTTCCTCTATGATTTGCCAGATTAAGCAGCTAAATTATGTCTGAAGTTACTGAGATGGGTAGTAATTGCTGGGATATTAGTGATTTTATGTACATTTATAGGGCTATGTTTTATTGCCCTTGCCCTTGATGGTATATGTTGATGTTCCACTCTTTTCACAATAGAGTGGAACATCAACATATAACATCAAGGCAAGGGTAATAGAACATAGCCCTATAAGGTTATCATAAGTGTTATTTATTTATGGAGAGAGTTTCAGTCTACTTTTTCCAAATGCTATTTTTCACTGACTCTAAAATGAGTTTTAGTTATTTATTATATTTTCCTTGCATTTTTGGTCTTTGAGATCTATCTTTTTTTTATAGTTTGTATTATTGTAAATGGCTTCAAGGCTTAGAAAATTATATCTAGCAATATATGACAAAATATTTTTAAATAAACCAAAATATATGTTAATAATACATATAAATATAAAAATGATTAATAGAATTCACTTCAAAGGATATTTGGTTGAGCAGTTTCAAAACCCTAACCTCAATCCCATATCATTTTTTCAGTGTTCAGATTAATTGTTAATCTAATAAAATCAAAATGGATTCAAACATCTAAAAATTTTATGAGGTTCTTCCCAGCTAAAAGGAATCATCTTGTTTTTGTATTTATGTAAGTTATTTTTATATTACTTACCTGCAGTATCCTGAATATCCCATACCAAGCTCACTCAGATCAAATATTGATAAGCTGCTATTGACATATCCCCTCAAACATCTGGAAAAAAAACACCAAGTAAGTATTTCAAAATGAAGGTTATTACAGATTGCGCCCACAAAGCCTATTCTATTCACTTTCCTGGCCATTGCCTACAGTTATTATGCCATGCCTTTCACATTGTCAGTGGAGCCTCTGGTGGCTCAGTGTGTTAAAGCGCTGAGCTGCTGAACTTGCAGACCGAAAGGTCCCAGATTCAAATCCGGGGAGCGGAGTGAGCGCCCACGGTTAGCTCCAGCTTCTGCCAACCTAGCAGTTTGAAAACATGCAAATGTGAGTAGATCAATAGGTACCGCTCCGGCGGGAAGGAACGGTGTTCCATGCAGTCATGCTGGCCACGTGACCTTGGAGGTGTCTATAGACAATGCCAGCTCTTCGGTTTAGAAATGGAGATGAGCACCAACCTCCAGAGTTGGACACGACTGGACTTAACATCAGGGGAAACCTTTACCTTTACCTATCACATTGTCAGTGGATAATGAGGGCAAAATTATGCTGCAAGGAACCCTCAAAACATTGACATTTATGTTCAGAAGAAATATGCATACCCTCCAAACATTTCACAGATGCAAACTCAGATGTGTGGCCAAGCAATGCCAAAGAGTGGACAAGATGTTAGAAGTTATTAATGGGGGGGGGGGGGGAGGGAAGCAAGGGCCACAATAGGCTGCAGCCATTTGCTTTTGCATACACCTACTGAGATGTTCTACTCTCTCCTCTCTCTCCCACTGAAATTTTGCACATTGAACTCAGCTTACAGTAACAGATGTAAGCTGAAGGTAAAAGGAGATTGTAAGGATGTTATGAGTTATTGGGAATTATTGATATGATTTTATTTGTTTATTAAAAGGAAAAAGGGGAGTTATGTATTGATGAAGACAGGTCTCACATGGAAGCCAGCTGTGTTCAGCGGGTTGCCATGGCAACGTAACCTCTCTCTGGAGGAAAAAGGGGCGTGGCTAAGATGACAGTTGGAGCAGACTCCCTTTTAAAAAGTTCAGTTGCTGTGGGGGTTTAAAAAGGACAGTTGCGGTTAGGTTTTGGAAAGATTAGGAGCTGTGGAAATCAGCTAAGGACGGCAGCTTATGGTCACTCAGGGGAAAGGCTGGGAATATAAGCTGACCGGGGGAGTTTAGTATACTGTGTTGAAGAGAAGTTATTTAAGAAATATCCATTCAAGAAAGACTACATTGTAACTTAAGATCCGGAACGTTTACTGATTGAAACCATACGCTTATGTACCAAAAATAAACTTGAATTTTGTTATTGTTCATAAAGATAAGTCTCCTTGCCTCTCTGTAAGCCTGTTACCTCACGTTGGTGGCAGTTACCGTACCTATCTATATAAGTTACCGTACCTATCTATATAAGTTACCGTACTTTTCTATATAAGTTACCATCTTTACTCATTTAAACCCATCAGTTCTGTTATCCTTCCTTATCCACTAAACCCTCCCTGTCATACATTCACACATCCTCCACCCCTCCCTCTCATACGCGCGCACATCTCCTCAATTGGAGGCAGTGGTGGGATTCAAAAAAAAGATTTCCCCCTGCCTGAGTTGAGTACCACAAATTGGGCTCTCTTCAATTGGTGGCAGCGGTGGGATGAAAAGGGATTCCTCCCTGCCTCACCTCTCTTCAGAGATAATGGGAGGGAGACAGAGAAAGTAAGACATTTTAAGAACAGCTGAAAAAGTAGAATGACAGAGGATTAATCTGGAATATTCTTGCCAAATTGGAACAGTTGGAAAGGATGAGTATGTGTGTAAGTTTTAATTTAAATATAAGAAGACAAAACTGTTGGTAAATAAATGTCTGCAAGCTGCACATTCAGTTTTGACACACTGACAAGCTCATTGGTGATCAATGAAGGTAGAGCTTTTTTCAAAATGAAAAATTTGGGATCCTGGCAATAATGGTGCTAAATGAAAATATAAAAACAGCTTTTGTGCACCAAATTCTATTGTCCTCAAACACAATATCAGTCTGCATGCAAACTACTGTGCATGAGGACCACAGTAATGAAATAATGGATGCAACTGTTGACATGAAAAGTGGGGTATAATGGTAGGGGATAAGAGTGATGATTGCTGACCCTATTTTCTGGATAGATTTTTTTTTGGTTATATGGGTGGAAGCTGTCCTGGAAGGGAAACTGCCTGTGAAATCTTCTTGAACAACTTAGTATGGGGCAAAGAATTTCAACTGTGTCCAGGTAATACTTATTGAAGTCTTACTACATTTCAGGGGAAACCTTTACCTTTACCTTACTACATTTCAAGAAGGCTTCTACTTTCATCTATTTTTCTACAAGCTTCTATGCCAGGCTGCACCAAGTATTCTGTGGCCTGTGTGTACCCCAGAGTATGCGAAGAATTCTTACAATGCACACCATGACCTAAAAAGATGTTATGCCTTCTGTGGCCTTCAGGCATGGATAAGTGTACACTCATGAATAAAATGCCTTGAAAACTACTATGACCATGGGGAAGACCTGATCCACTCAGTGAAGTACAGATCTCTGATTTGTGTTTATGACATTTGCAAGTAGCCAAATGGAATTGGCTTTATAAGGTTCTAATAAACATATTTACTAAGCATGTGCAATAAAAATGGTTCTAAACAATGTTCAAAAGTAGGAGCACTGCTGCTTCACTTCTAAAGTCCTTTCTGAATTTTGTGGTTAAAAATTTCAAAACTTTACAAAACTTCTGAATCTTTGTAAGTACCTCATTAATGGTGGCCGTGCATGTGCATTAAGGAAAACATGACTGTTAATGGGGAAACCTGAGGGGCTTCTTTCTCCCTCATTTTTGAGCTATCCTGATGAAACTTGCTATAGTGATAGAACACATTTTCCTTTACCTTTTGATTCAAATTCTTAATATTGGGGTGGGGGACAGTAAGCAGGTGGGTTAAAACTCGCTTCAAATTGCTAAACTTCTGAATTAGATCCGAATTTAAAGAAATTCTAAACCAAACACACAACCCTAATATTTAGAAGCTGATATCCAACTGACTGGAATCAAGCTTCAGAAGCACCAGGAAAAAGAAAATGTCATGCAAAAGTTAAATATTGGGCCTTTGATGGTACATAAAATCATCTCTGAAGAAAATTTAGCACCATATAACTCAGAGTGTTATATAGAGGGAGAAAATGTAAATGATGTCTACCACATTATACTATAATCTCTTTTACTTAATTTATATGTCATTTGAAGTTAGATTGCAAGCAAACAAAGAGCAATTTCTGTAAAAACGCAGAATTTGTCATTTACTTTGGGGAGTTAGATATTATCTGAGTGAGAATGAAGTAAATACATTCAACAGGTGAATTGGTCTCATTCAGTTTATGATCAAACCAGGTTTATGTCAAATTATTTTAATGACAGTATTTGATGAAGATATGATGAAGCTAAGGTCTGAAGCTCATTCTTTTATTCCTCCCCGTTTGAGAAATATGGGAGACATTGCAAAGAAGGTTAAGGCCAGGAAACAGCTATGGATGATGAAGCAGAATTAGAAAAAAAAACAACAGCTATCTGTGCTAAGCAATAGTCCCTTCACACATACCCACCTATTAAATGTGTAACTGAAAAGCCAAAGAATAAGAAAACATATTGTCAGTTCAAGTATGAGTTGTGATAGTAACATCGATGTGTCCAAATAAAATATCATACATTTTTACCAATTGAATGCTAAAATAATGTAATTAGCATAAGAGCAGCTGGCATTTTCTCTAACTTCAATTAGTCCAACGGGAGGCAGCCAGGTTAATAACCGGAGCGGCATACAGGAAGTGTACTAAACCTCTGTTACGTCAGCTCCACTGGCTGCCGATGAGCTACCAAGCACAATTCAAGGTGCTGGCTTTAGCCTATAAAGCTCTAAACAATTCCGGCCCAGCTTACTTGTCCGAACGTGTCTCACGCTATGACCCACCTCAAAATTTAAGATCTGCAGGTGAGGCCCTGCTGGCGGTCCCACCAGCCTCAAAGGTGCGGCTGGCGGGGATGAGAGACAGGGCCTTTTCAGTAGTGGTTCCCCGCCTATGGAATGCCCTCCCAAATGATATCAGGCAGGCTCCTTCCCTCCTATCTTTCCGTAGAAAAGTTAAGACCTGGTTGTGGGACCAGGTCTTCGAACAATAATAGCAGCATCAGTTACTACTATATGCTTTAGAACTCAATGACAGACCCAGTTTTTTTAGAATCGAAATGCACCAATTGTATATTTATATGTATATTTTTATGAATGTTTATTGTATTTAATTTTAATTGATTGAAAGTTCTGTATTATTTTTATATGTGTGTTTTTATTGTAAGTCACCCTGAGTCCCCTATTGGGTGAGAAGGGCGGGATACAAGTACTGTAATAAATAAATAAATAAATAAATAAGCCACCTTTTGTGTTGAATTCTGCAATATGTACAAGTAGAAATATTGTGGTTTGTAATCCACCCTCTCCCCCTAACATCCCAGTAAAAATCTTGGGATGAGACACCATGGGTCCCTGGTGTCTTGTTATGTAAATCGTAACATTTTCTTTTCAGATGTGGAAGCTAAATCACACTTCCAAAAAACAAAACAAAAAACTTCATAGACAAACATGGTAAAAGCTTCACAAGAAGAAAATGCTGTCAATGAAGAATAGTTCAGCAGCTGAAACAAACATCTGTGTTATAAGTTGCATCCAGTAGTAATGATGTGCATCATTCAAGAGTCCTATTTTTTTTTCTGATGCCCTCTACTTATTTTAGCTAACTTTACCATATCTGATATCACTCTGGTGAGTTCACTTATTCAGAGGGGCAATTTTAGGGATGTGACATGAAGGGGCTATAGTGAGTATTTAAATGACTATTTAAAATGGGTTGTCTTGCCTTGACCTCTATTAGTGCAAAACCATCCTCATCCAGGCATGGAAGCATTTTTTCTCACATTGACCTGTTTAAATACAGAGGTCTTCTCCAAGTTTTTCCTTCCTATTAATTCAGCAGTTAAATTAGGCAGGAAGATTTGGTCTGTGGAGATGCATATGTAAATATTTTCTCCAAGGTGATGGAAATAGCATTCTCTATATGTTTCTGGGTCAATAATAATAATAGAGTAGGTAGACCTTTGGTCACCTTTTTCTAGTATTACAGTGCTATTAATTGGATGATCTTAGTGATCTAATATAGAATTAATATTATGGTTGATTTCTGATCCTGCTTGCATTGCCCTCTGTACAAACAATTACATCTAGTGTAGCAAGTGTAACAAAAATGTCAACTGTACAATCAAATAAAAGTGAGGAAAAGGGTGAAGGAGGAGAAAAAAGGAAGAAAGAAGTAGAAGCATCTAATAAAAATGTGTCAACATGATAACAAAATAAATAACCACCTAAAGAGATGTATAAAGAAAGTATACTACTTACTTTTCCTGTCTGTATCCTTGATCAACACAGGGTCCATATTTATATGCATATACAAAACGTGGGATGTAGTCAGATGTAATGGCAATAACAAAAGCATTGGTGATTACAGCCAAGACTCCTATTCCTTCAAGGATCCCATACCAAATACCTAGGAGATAATATTTAGGATAAGATGAAATCCAAAACCAGAAACACTGGACATGGGTCATCTTATAGATTGTAGGCTCATATTCCAAAGATGATTTTGCTTTGGTTCAAATCAAGATTAATAGTGGGGTTTCTCAATAGTCCTGCCCAAAAAGGGTAGTTGAAGGATTGGGCTTTAGCCAGTAATGTCCATCAGGCACCAGAAGGAGCACTGTTAGTAGAACAGGTTTATATCCTCCAGCACATAACTCTGAATCTGCTCCAGAAGGCTGAACAGGACTTATAACATTACATTTTTATAAGTAAGTCATTCCTGCTTTTTTATAGTGTTAAAGAAGTGTATAAATTATTTGACTTTATAATTAATGTGTTTTTATATACTGCACTAACTGTTGTATTGCTTGTTATTTTTCTATAATCTTTTATTACTCAAAACCTTGTCCCAGTAAATTAGGGTTGATGAGAGAAGGGCATAAAACCTGAAAAATTCCTGTCAACATGCCTAAAAATGCCCTTTTGCTCATTATATTTTATTTATTTCCATCATTTCTATGCCGCCCTTCTCACCCGAAGGGACTCAGGGCGGCTCACAATCTGGCAAAGTTCAATGCCGTATACAATACAAAAAATAAAACATAGGCAATTAAAACAATTAATTTAGCATAATACAATAAATACATTTAAAACAGTACAATAAAAATACTTAATAGCAGCCAGAACATACAAGTAACAAATCTCAAGTAACCCTATTAACTGTGACTAGTTATGTTTATTTATTACCTTTCAAAAATCAGATTAGGAATAACAGCACTATTTAAAATTGATATACAATGAACAATGATTTCCCATTGTTTTAAAAATATTTTTAAGGACACTTGATAGGAATTTTTGCTTATATGACTTTCTTATGTGTTTCTTTCTAAAAAAAAATTAAGAGAGTAGTAGTAGTAGTAGTAGTAGACAAACAAGTAACATATTTCCATCAATGTAAAGAGTACTTAAACACTGCAATGAGTCATAATATGGACTACTTTAAAAAGTTGCCTTCCAAGACATGAGAGTAACTCAGTTCTAATACAACAATGTTAAATTTTAAACATCACATTGCCCCACTCATGCTATTAAAAAACAAATGAGTTGCCTCCGATTTTACTATTTATATTGGAAGATCTTTCAAAGAGGAGTTGCAGGTGGTCTGTGGTCAAAGGACAAAGGAAAGAAATCTTACTGTATTGTTGTGACTGCGCCTTCGGGGACTATGGATGATGGTGGTGGGATCAGGAGAGGAAGGAAAAACCTTCGCGAGGAGGGCTCATTGGAGGAGTTGCGCAGGAAAAGGATTAGAGAGCTCAATGGGGAATCTTCTGAGGAAGATTCAGATGGGGAGTTTGGGGAAGAAATGGATGCTGGTGAACAGGTGGTGGCTGAGGAAGTGGGCACTGAATGGGCACGGCCACCGGAGATGTCTGGGGAATTGGGGCCTATGGATACTACTGAACCTTGGGTATCTTCAGGAGCAGATCCCACTTGGGCTGCTTGGAGAAGGAAGGATGGATCTTTAAGTGTGCATGGGGTTGAGTGTGGGCAGGATGATTGGAACTCCGACGAGCAATTAGGCATGCCTGATCCACGAGCCCTAGCTGTGTGGAGTTCTGACTCTGAGTTAGATCTGGGACACCTGCTGTTTAGGTGTGGGTGTTTGGACACCCAAGAGGAAGGGGAATAAATTGGGAATGTTTGGTCACTTCACTTTGCGTGTGGCAAGGTGTTGCTGAAGCGCCATTGGGATTTCTGTTCGTTCAAGAAGACTGGACTGGGACTTTGCTTCTGATGTAAGTTATCTGGGTTGCTCTGCAACGGAGGGCTGGAACTGTGTGGGTTTCCCTGGACTGCACTCTGATTACTATTTCTAGCTGCTGTTACCTTCGTTGCCTTGGCTCTTTGTGCCATTTTGTGGACCTGGTTTTGATTACTGCACCCTTTTGGACCCTGGACTGGAACTCGACCTTGCTTCTGCCTTCGCCCTTTGATTGATGTCTACCCACGGCTCTTGACTACTGGCCTGCCTTCCTGACCCTGCTGCTGTCTCCTGCCCTGACCTTGGATCAACCTGACGACGCCTCTTCGCCTTTTCCTAGGAGCTCTTGGCATTATCTGCATCCTTGAAGCAGTTTGCTGCAGTTCCAGTTTATTTGTTCTCAGACCAGTTTGGTGATTCTTTTGAGAACTGTCCCTTTAAATCCACAGAGCCGGCTGTTTGCAACAGAAAGGGCTTGGACCCACAGTGCCTTTTGCACCGGCTCTAAGTTTGTTTTCCTTGGCTTTGTTTTCCTGTTTGGAGTTCCAGATTTAAGCTACTAATTGTAGCTCTTGGAAGGTTTTTGGAAGGTTCCAAGTTCTTGTTTTTTTTTTGTCTATTTTTATAAGCCAACTCAATTTGTTTTAGAAGCTGAATTGAAGCACCTTTTTAGTTTTATCTGAATATTTGCGTGGATAATCTGGTTGGCTTGTTAAAACATACTTTTGATATATTTTTTTGTTTGGACTGCTTTTAAACACTGATAGTTAAGTGTTTAAAGTTATCTTCTGTGTTTATGTTTACTTTTTGGCCTATCTCCTGAATAAACTCTGTTTTGTTCATTAATTGGCATCTGACTCTTGACATGTATTATCATAAATCTGACTGCACTATGTTTCTGTTTTATGCCCAGCACTGTAGAATTAGGATTTACAATTAATATAACCCTTTTCACCATGCCCTTCATATCTAAAAACAGGGCTATGTTATGAAGATGTTGCCTATTTACTTAGCAGTATATAAATCTGAGAGAAATCCACGAATAGAAAACAAACATTTTTCCTCAAGTGAATCTAAAATGGGACAGTATTTCTTGGAAATCGCTTTTTGTGCAATGAATAGGACTAGTGTCAAGTAGATTTACTATGCTTGTGTCAATGGTTGAACGTATGATAAAATATAAATAAAAACACAAAAACAACAGGAAGGCAAGTCTACATGTCTAAACTAATTTTTTTTAAAGAGAGAAATAAATTATAGATGAAAACATGTTAACAATTCACACAAATAACAGGAATACCTTAACTGGTTTTACAACAACATCAATATATTACCAGTATGCAAACTGTGATCATGGGGATACAAGCAGCTGCTCCCATCTTAATACTGTTTTTGTAGCCTTAATCTGTCCACGCACTCTGACCATCATGTATTATTTCCAAAAAAGAGCAAACTGTGTCTCCAGGAGAATGAATTCCCCATACGGTTAAACATTTTCCCTCCAGTTTTTGTGGCATTTTTGTCAGTAACATGGTGTCCAGGTGCATCATAGTTGCCCACCCTATACAGATAGTTAACTCTTTAAAAAATCCTCGTCTCTAATTCACATTTCTTTTGTAAAAACTGTAGATCATGTTTCACTTTAAAATATTCACAAACTAAGTTATTCATTCTAAAATACATAGTTTTAAAATTACAAACTAGATTAACCCACATGCTGTAATGCAATGCGCTTTGTCTCACCTATATCTGTTGCTCTTGCAGGCATCGGCCGCCTCCATTGTGTAACAAATTTATATGCATCAAGCCTGATTTCTATGATATTGTTAAGCAATGCCAGTAGAGGTGCAAGTGGAAAAGCAGCAACAAAAATAGTAGTAAAGCCAAACTGTAGAACTGGAAAGAAAGTCCAGAGATTAGAAAGTGGGGAGGAAAGAGCATTATGTCAAAAATATGACTGGAAAAAAAAACTTTATGACCATTAATCTGTCAGTGTCCAGCATAAGAAAAACAGTATCTCTACAGTTATGCTCACCCATCTCTAAATACTCATCCATCAGACCATGGAGATTCATGGGCTGTAGATTCCAATCTTTTTCCCATTGAGGTAGAGAAAATTTATGCTCCAGTAACTGGCCTCCTTTCTTGATCTTGCGCCGTGACCACCAGTTTTGTAGTAACCTAGATTGGATACTCAGAGTGTGAAATCTATGCCACTTGCAATAAGTATGAAATCATTCTGATGATGTCTTTATTAATCATTATCTTCCTAAATGTGCATTGAATTGCTCTTATTTTTTGTGAACCTTTGTCTCCTAAGAGGAGGAAATCACTGTTGGTTTAGTGATTCATCAGGTCATTACAAATTTAACCCTTCAAACATTCTTGGAGAATTTTTCAAAATACATCACTGTTCAAAACTGTACAAGTGGGCAAATGTGACCTTAGGACAGCAGATGACCTCCTAAGACTGTTGTTATATGCTTGAACACTACTTCCCAAAAACTCCTCAGATGCCCTCTTTCCTGACAAACAGGAAACTGCCTCCAGGAACAGCGATTCACCAATTAATTAATATTACATAAATTTTAAGCTCTGAACTATACCATCAATAAATGTGCATTTTTTCAGATACACAGAAGTGGACTTCTGGTCATTCTGTTCCCCTAATTTTCAGTCTAAATTTCTGTAATATTTCATGTTTGTGGATAAGTATAACATCCAAAAGATACTTGGCATATAGTCTGAATTCTGCATCAGCTACTTGGTTAAGTGTATAAGGAACTTCTCCTGACTTGACATCTCCCCTCAACCCCTCCCTCCCATCATTCACTCACACCCAATTATTAGTAGAATGGACTGTCTTCTCTCTATCCAGGTGATGCCCATCAAAAGTGGTGGTGAGAAGATATGATTCTGCTAATAGTGTCAAAGTCTTGAGTAAATAGTGATTGGGAATATGGTAGAGTTACCCAGATTTACTAATCTGTAACTGTTTATTATTCACAGTTACTGCTTAGTCACAATTTTGAGACTATTGCCATGATCATAGCTCTTTCCCACAACCTACTTTACTGGGCAACAGTTACGTGGGGAAAAGGAGGTCCATTCTGTTACCAATCAGAACACAGCTGAATTAATTTACATCTGATTTATGTGGAGGATGTGTCAGGTCAGGAGAAGTTATTAAATAGTTGATACAGAATTTTGGTCAACATTTATATCACCATCTATTTATAGAAAATGGTACCTTCTATTCTACTTACGGATAGCCAAGCTCCATAAAGTTGTTCCACATTTGTTTTAAAACCATGATAACTCCCATCTGCAAGCAGAGGTCTATCAAGCAGCCACTAGGATGACACTAAAGGAAGAAATGTTAATATATTCAAATTTCCTAAGGGATTTTAGCGTTAAGTGATTTACCAGATTTGTAAGAAAAAAAATAATCCATATAAATATACAGTTCTTTTTTATTATATTATGCAATATTCATCTGTTAAGAGCAAATTGAAATAAATTGTGTGATGTTGGCTGCTGGTATGAATGAAAAAGACTTTACCTCTTCCAATCTCCATCTGTTAAAAAGTTTGTTGTATTTTCCAGGACGTCCAGCAAATCTGTAAAATGAGATTTCTATTTGTGAGTGAAACTTGGACGGGAAAAATTGCTTTTAAATATCTGAAAGATGTTTAAGTTAATTTTTGATTAATTTTTAAACTCAGTATATTTTTGTTATGGTGTGTGCTGGAAAAGTGTCTCTACTTCAAGGGGCTACTGTTCAACACTAATTGTAAACCTATTTGTCTAGAATGAGTTTTGTCAATGTCACATTGCATGTTTTATGTTATGACATCCAAAATATTGATAAAGGGAAATATGTAGACTTGATGGCACAAAGAGTAAAGAGTTTGAGGACAATGAGGGCAGAGAAGAATAAATAAAATGGCAGCAAAGAGTGACAGGAATGAGAAGAAGAAAGGAGCATGGGACAATACTGAATGCAATTCAGAAAACACATTGTGCATTCACACATATTCACGTATTTACTTGAGTATAATGCATCATCGAATGTAATGTGCATATCAATTTTCAAGGTAGACATTACAAAAAATTGATTTACCCTTGAATGTAAAATGTGCCCAACAGTGCAGGCATAGTGTGCCAGGGGGGCAAGTAGCATGATTGAGACCATTTAGGAAGCTATGCCCCTCTTTCAGGCCAAGGCTGGTGACCTTGCCAGACTTGCATGATTATCAATTGGCCTCATTCATGAGACCTTGGAAACCACATGGAACTCAGCTCCAGCGGGAGGGGAGAGGGAGGTGAGAGACCCTAAGGGCCACCCAGGAGGCAGGATCCACTGCTCAGTGGCAGGAATGACTGGGTCAATAGCCTGGTAATCCTCTTTCTTTTCCAGGCACTATAAAGCCCCAAGGCCACTACTGCCACCACCAGGAAAAGCTATTTCTCACACTCCAGCTCCCTGTCTGGCATCTGAGGTTCTGGGTCCCTCCTGGTCTTTTCATGTAGGTGGTTTTATGTGTGTGATTCTAATGTGTCATTGAATCTAATGCACACTTCAGTTTTGCCAATGTAATTTAGTCAAAAAGATGAACATTAGACTCAAGTAAATATGGTAATTACCAACAACTGATTTTTAAGAGGAAGTGTTTATCAGCCTTATGCAACCCAGGTCCATAAAATGTTTACCGTCTAAATCTCAACTAGAATTACATAAATGATGACATACATTTTGGTTCAGTGGGTGTACTCTGGCTGGGATTAACAATTGGATTTAGGGCACTGACTATTATAACCATCATCCCTATCAATAATCTGGAGCTGACAGAAATTGTAGTCAAAAACATTTGAAGGGTTCAAGTTGATGACCCCACACTTGCTTGAATTTCAAACTGCATACAATTATTGATACTTGATATTGGTTATGGACTTCTGAAACAGGGACATGTATTTTAATCATACATGTATGTGCACATATTTTTTTCAATTTGAGTCTTTATCTATATACACATAAAATTCATTTGTGGAGATTCCCTTACTATACTTAGTTGTTGGAGAATCAAATACAATTCACTTTCTCTATAGTATTCTGTATTACTCTGGACCAGTGGTTCTCAACCTTTTAGTCCCCAAACTGATTTGAGGACCAAAAGCTTATGATCACAGATTTTGGAAGTGGAGATGAAAAACATCTGGTGAACCAAAGATTGAAAATTTTTGTTATAGACCAGGCCTATACAATGTGTGGCCCTCCAGGTATTTGGGACTCCAACTCCCAGAAGACCTAGCCAGCTTTTCCAATAGTCAGGAATTCTGGGGGCTAGAGTCCAAACCACCTGGAGGGCCACAGGTTATGTAGGCCTATTCTAGACTGCTTTAATTAATCTGGTTTATGTTTTAATTTCTAACCTTTTTGTTCATTTTTTTTTGTTAGACAGCTTTGGCAACCCTGTTTTTTAAAATAATGAAGTATCATTTTAATTACGTATTTCTGCCTGGCATGATGGGGTTGGATGAGATGACACTTGTGATCTCTTCCAACTTTATGATTCTAGCAAATAAATAATTCTGATTCAAAAGAAAGGAGGCATATAAATGAAATAAAGAAAAATAAAGAGACTACTTAATGTAATTAAAACATGCCTTTGTCTATCTAATAAACCAAATTAGATTTTTACTTTTTTGACCCCCCCCAACTCTTGAAATTAATATACCTTCCAAGGAAGAAAGCAATGTAGAAAATTGAACTGTTTAAGTTGACAAATTGGAAGAGAAACATTTTCAGGGCAAAACTGTTTTCCCACTCAGAGTCTGTTCTAGGATGTTCTGTAAAAACAAAACAAAACAAGTTTCTGAAATAATTCACATTATGCATTTTCCTCCATAGGCAGCATATAAATGCAATTTAAAATGAATTGAAGTATTAAGAGTCTTGGCCTAAAAGTCTACATCAGGAGCTATATGTTCCCCCAAAACCTGCCTTTTCAAAGTGGCACCCCCCCCCCTTCACCCCATATGGGTATTTCCATGTTCTTCCAAGATGCATCCTGCTATTTTCTCTGGTTGCATGCACCTCAGGGACTTGCACCAGTCAACTCGCCCATGTCAGCCAGCCAGTGACTCATTAAAAGAGCTTTTTCATCTTGACAAAGGAGTTTCTCAGAGTGGACAACTACAGTGGCTCTTGACATCAATTTTCTATCCTTCCTGGAGCTTCCAAGGACTGCAGATAATAATACTTTATTTGTATTCCAAATTACAGCAATAAAGTACTAACCCATTGTATACTACATTACAGTAAATCAATACTTCCTTTTACAATTTTGGAGTTGGTTTCTAAAAGATACCAAATCCATCTGAACAAATTTTACAGGAATAGAAAAAAAACATGCTTCAAACTACAGGAGATGAGATTCCACCTGAACATTAGGAAGAACTTCCTAACTGTGAAAACTGTTCAGGAGTGGAACTTTCTGCCCCGGAGTGCGGTAAGTCTCCTTCTTTGGAGACTTTCAATCAGATGCTGGATGGCCATTTCTCGGGGGTGCTTTGAATGAGATTTTCCTGCTTCTTAACAGGGGGTTGGACTGGTTGGCCCATGAGGTCTCTTCCAACTCTATGATTCTATGCTGAGAATATGCATTCTTTTTCCTACGAAATGCAATTTTTCAAGCCCTGTACAAAAGTAAATTGATACATTATGACAGTTTTGATCCACACATAATATTCTACTCCTAACCAACAATGTGCTGCCACCTATAATATATTATTATTATTGACACAACGAAATAGTACGACACAGCAAACGAGATCTATATGCTGGATTTCGTATCACAATATCACAAGTCGAACACTTCCCAAGCATTTAGGACTGTGTGATGTATTTTTGGATGATGCGCGCAGATCCCAGTAAAGTGGCCTTTTGCAGTTGAAAGATCATAATTTTGTCAATGTTTATTGTTTTCAAATGCCGCTGAGATCTTTTGGCACGGCACCCAGTGTGCCAATTACCACCGGGACCACCTGTACTGGTTTATGCCAGAGTCTTTGCAATTATTATTATTATTATTATTATTATTATTATTATTATTATTATTATTATTGTATGACACAGCAAACAAGATAAATATGCTGGATTTCATATCACAAAATCACAAGTCAAACACTTCTCAAATGTCTAGGACTGTGTGATGTATTTTCAGATGATGCGCACAGAACCCAGTAGGGTGGCCTTTTGCAGTTGGCAGATCGTAATTTTGTCAATAATAATAATAATAATAATAATAATTATTATTATTATTATTATTATTATTATTATTATTATTATTGAGTTGGTACTTTTGGAAACAAACTCCACAATTAGATCCCAATGGCAGGCTTGCAGAGCAGTTATTGGCAAAATGAAGGTGTGAGTGAAACATGTTCACTAAATATTTTGTAAGGCCTTTGTGTCTGATAAATATCTTGTAAGACATGTTCTTTCAATCAGATCAATTTTTCTTTCATGCACAACAGATACTGATTTCTTGTTACTTAATTTATGATGATTTCTGCTTCCCTAAACACTTGAATTATTACAGTTTAATAGATATTTCCACAATTATAGACATATAAACAATCACAGTAGCATTAACTATTACTCACCTAAATCTGTTAGGAGATAGGCAACTTTTTCATACACCTGCCAAGAAATAAGAAATGAATGTAAGAATTATGTTATTCCTATTTTGCTGCTGCAGTTCCTCCACCTAAGCAGACGACAGAACTGTACCTGGTTGACTGATATTTTAATTGTTGTAAACTCCTGCTTTTAGTGTATTACTGTTTTATCTTTTGTATATTAATTGTACTCATGCTGTGGTTTTTTTGCTCAATTGTATTGTTTGGGCCTTGCCCCATGTGAACCAACCCGAGTCCTCGTGAGGAGATGGTGGCAGGGTATAAATAAAGTTGTTTATTATTATTATTATTATTATTATTATTATTATTATTATTATTATCATCATCATCATCATCATCATCATCATCATGCTCCCCCCAGTTAAAACCCCAGATAACATTCAAATCTATCTCTACTTTTATTTCTCTTCCTGAAGGTAATTAAAATGTAATAACCAGGAAGATATAATATAAATTAAGGCCACATTGAAGTAAATCTGCTTTTCTTTGAAATGGGAATTCTTCTAAGAAGATCTATCCTAAAAGCTAAATTTGAATGAACAGAATGGGAAGTACGCTTTTTTGAATACACTAAGACTTACTTTTGAGTAGATAAGCATGTTTATCAAATACATAGTTTTTATCTCTATTGGTGTTTATCCTCCAGTCTGTTATTAATGTTTAACTGTGAAAATGTAACTTACGTATATTGTTGTCTAATATTTGGTTCTGTCTTCATTATTATTTTGATGTGGATGCTGGATATGATTTGAGATTTTGGTGGTTTTGGTTACTTCGTTCTTTGTTTAGCATTGTACAACATTGTATGTTTGCCACAACTTGTTGTAAACCATCCTGAGTCCCCACGGGGAGATAGGGCGGGATATAAATAAAGTTTTATTATTATATTATTATTAAGATTGGCCCTTTCTTTAATGGTAGTCTGGAAGGGGGTGAAGATATTGTAGGGAAGCTCTGGATGTTAAAGTTTATATGATTTTAACTGTGGTTCCTATTTCAAATATTTATGATTTTATGGGTTGTTTTAATTTTTGTACTGTATGGTTTTTTTTGTTCTGTGTAGCCACCTTGGGTCTGTGCTCAGGGAAAGGAAGGAAATAAATTTCTCAAATAAATAATAAATAAATAAATGATGACACAGTTATTTGAGAGGTTAAAGATACTGCTAGACTAGATTTTCTAGTCTTACATGTGTCATCCCAGGATACCATCAAGCAATGAAATTGAGATCCACACCCATTGTTCTGTCATGTATATCTGACTTATGACTTAATACATTTTAAACTTGATATTCATTTCTTGGAGTGTTTGCTTTCTGGCAACAGCGTTGTTTTCCTTACAAACGTGCCTGTACCTGCTATGAGCTATATATAAGACTTCAAATAACATGGATAATGATAAGAGAAATACTTAAGTAGTAATTTCTCTAATGTAGCAAGTATACACAGGCATAAAGATGCACGTTGCTGTTACACACAACTGTGTTTTGTTCCTTAGTAATAATATAATGGTGGCATGATGGCCTAGGGAAAAAAAGATTGCCTGGAGAATCTTTTGAAAAAAACCATCAAAGGATACAGAATCATCATCTACAGGAGACTTTGTAGAACAATACCAAAGTGTCTTGAGTTACTACAAGCAAAAAGAGTATACCAATCCTCTATTTTAATACATGTTTTATATTATACTTCAGAAAGAACAAACAACTTACAACATTAAGTGACATGATGATCATGAAGTTGATACAGACTCCAGTGCCAGATGTTGCAAATTGCCAATACTTTTTAATGAAATACCACTGGAAAGAGGCAAACTGCTCCATAGCCACCAGGCGGTAGACGACAACTGCAAAGACTGCTGTGAGTACTAATGAAATCTGAAAATAGATAAAACTGAATACATTTAATTTGTGGTGGGGGTGGGGTAACACCTTATAAACAATCAATATCTGATTAAAATATGGAACAAACTTGAGGGTACTATAGACTCATTTGACTTTTTTCAACTATTTGTTTAGTCTGGCATGAAAAGAGAAATAATACTGACCAAACCTCTTTTTTGGGCTCCCAGAATACTCTCAAATCCTCCAAAACCTCTGCCCAAACTTTTGGGTGAAAAATTCCCTGAAACAGCTCAAACTAACTCACATTACTCAAACAAAATGGTTTTGTTAGGTGGAGCAATTTAAATGTTTTTAATCTGTTATGTTCTATATGTTTTATTTGCACAACTGTTTTAATTGGTTTTAATTGATGGGATGTTTTTTTATTACTATGTTTTAAGTGGCATTGAATCTTGCTGGAATTGTAAGCCGCCTTGAGTCCCCTACGGGGTGAGAAAGGTGGGATATAAATGAAGTAAATAAATAAATAAACCCAACCTCCAGGATGCCCATGAGCTGTATTTGGTAAAAAATGAATTCATCACCAGGAACAAATTGGTGCCATTTATTTGAGAGTTGTAAGATGACAATAGACTTATATGACTGCATAGGCCATACAGGGCAAAAGATTGAGCCAATTCTCTTATTTACTATAATATTAACTGTCTCTAGCACATATATCCTTTGCAAAATGATTTTGGAGACTTTACCATGAAGAATATTCCTGACACAGACACCATCAGCCGACTAAGTTTATCAGGGAAGGGTTGAAATGGTTCAGGTTTTCCTGTTATAGGATTTACTCGCTCCACTTCGGAATATTTTGCTTCAAATTGGGGACGAAGCTCTTCCTGAAATTATAAATATTTCTTGCAGTTCACATCTGAGGTGACTGACCAGTAATACCAAAAAAAAAAAAAAAGACTTTTAGGGACATAGTTCCCTCTTCATTTGCATGTTTCATATATACTTCATAAATCAATGTATACATTTTTATTATAACACTCAAATGCTAAACAACAGGGTAAAATTTTAAATTGCATTTGGATATTGGTTAATCAGTTAAATACCACTGGCAACTGAGCTCTATATGGCAAAGGTACTAAGAAACTCCGTTAGTGAATTGCAAAGATGCATAAGAATGTCCCGAGGCACATCAGGTTCTACTCGCTAGTCTCATTGTGCAGTCATCCCATTGTGCATCAGTGACTTTGCTGGTTGTCCTGTGTAGTAATGTAACAACAGCTACTTCCATTATAGAAGTCCTCTAAAGGATTCTGGCCTACATTTTTAAGCATTACCTCCATTCTAGTTCCTTGTCTTGGAGAGCTCCTTTAAAATCTAGAAGAAGTTGACTGCACCACTAACACAGAAAAGACCATCCATTTTTATAAATCTCTGAATCATATTCATTACCCCTAAACTCTTGACTTTTGAGCTTTCAAACATGATATACTGTTGGATTCTACAGATGTATATTCAAATGCATGCATGTTGTACCTATGATTTAGTAACTATATTCTAACTAATGGGAAAGAAAATTTTGCAGACCCCACACAGAAGACTGCACAAACAGTTGGGTTCTGTTCACATGGTAACTGAATGTCTGAGAATCACCTCCCTCCACATATTCATTTGCACACACATTAACTTGATTAAAGGACATTTATACCATGGCTACAATGAAAGATATGGAGCTTTCCTGATCAAATCCACCAACTTCCTAACCAGTCAGTGTTGTTATAGTTGATAAATCTATTCAAGGAAAAATACACCTATATATTGCCAGGAGACACCAAGTGTTTCCCCCTCCCTGTTGTCTCCCAAGGGAAATGGAGGCAAGCCTTTAATGCTTAATCTTGCTTACTACGGCCAATACAGTGGAGTCTCGCTTATCCAACCTTCACTCATCCAACATTCTGTATTATCCAATGCAGTCTGCCTCCCACCTGGGTCCACAGCTCTTTCTCCAGGCAGGCAAGGATCACAGATTTTTAAAAATCTTCACAGGATTGACCTTTTTACATATTTAACTTCCAACAATGTTGTTACTATAAGTTCATTTTATGCAATTCTGTCTTTATTTGTAGTCAATTTTTAGTAATCAATGTTTTTATAGTCAGTGTTTTCAATACATTGTGATATTTTGGTGCTAAATTCGTAAATATAGTAATTACTACATAACATTATCATGTATTGAACTGCTTTTTCTGTTGATTTGTTGTAAAACATGATGTTTTGGTGCTTAATTTGTAAAAGCATAACCTAATTTGATGTTTAATAGGCTTTTCCTTAATCCCTCCTTATTATCCAACATTTTTTTCATATCCAGTGTTCTGCTGGCCTGTTTACGTTGGATAAGGGAGACTCTATTGTATATTATTTTAACTTGATGGGTGCTATATTCTTCTTTTACTCATATGTTTAAATTGTGCTTTAAATTTTTGTAATGTTTGTATTTATTTAATTAATTTTCAGTCTCTTATTATACAGTTCTCTGACTCTCTTTCAAAGAAGGAAATGAGAATAAAATCCATTAAAACAAAAATATTAAAAACTTGGAGAAAATCAATACTTTATTATGACGCCAACATACTATCATCTTAACATTAAGTCCTCTACGTGGAGATAGATGTGGAAGTAGCCTAAATCCAATCAATCTGCTGTGATGGAACTGCTTCTGGCAGCAGAATCAAGTGAAGATTGTCTCCTTAGGTCAAGTCTTTTTCTATCCACCCCATTCCTGAACCACCCCCTCCCACCACATTTCAAAATGTTCTTTGGAATATTGGGAAATCCTCTTCAATCCATTATTGGAGGCAACAAGGTCTTAAAAGTGAGAGGACAAGAGGAAATATTACTGCTCTGGAACAGCATTGGCAGAACATCATTGGCTTTAGGCCAATCTCCTTCTATTTTTTATTTCTTCACAAACCTGTTTATCCATTCTTCTTAAAAGTACCTTTTAATATTGAAAGATTACAATATAATACACTAAGATAAATTGTCACAAAAATAAAAGTTTCAATGCTACCCAGTTTTTGCCACAGATGAGAATTTTAAGTGCAGACATATAAAACAATTACTATTAAACTAAATGCTGTTGTCACACAAAGCACTAATAATGCATTGGATACCATGGCAATATTAAAACTAAATGGATGTGATATTAAAATCAGTTTGTTAGGATCTTACCTCTTCATCTTCCCAGTCTATGAGATCCCAATCATAGGTTAGTACTGCTCTTCGTCTTTTCCAAAACTCTAAGAACACGGTAGCTGTTAATATATAATATATAATTACATGTCAACATCAGTATCAATTGATTTACTACTTCAAGGGTCTGACTTTGTAAGGCTATCAAGTGAAAACAACTCACTGATAAAATGGATTTTTTTTCTAAACGTAATGCTGGCTACATTTCAGCAGTAGCACGGAGATTTGACTAGCTTAATGATGCTTTAGATTTGCACAACTCTGGAGAAACAAGCTGGAGAAATATCCCCTTGTCACAGACTTATTGATACTTGAGGATTTAAAAAATGAAAACCTTTATGGTGTCCATCAATTCAAAAATTCCTGTGCTGTTTAAATCATATCAATTTTGGCTTGAAAATGCAAATGACCAGAAATATACCAATGCCTGATTTGATAGAATTAGACACTTTTATCAAGGGCAGTTTTCAGATTTAGATAAGAAACTCAGAAGGCTGGTTTTCCACTGGAAAATGTCAGTGGCTGTTCTTCCAAGTTTTATGATTTGTGTTTGGCCCCCTCCCCATTGTTCTTTCGACTAAGATCGTTTGTGTCCTCTCCACCTCTTGCTAGTGATATCTCCTCTTCACTCAATATCTAGTGTGTTTTGGTTACATAAGAATCTACAATTGAATTGTGTATCATTTACCTCTAAGTATTTAATGAAGTAACTTCTCCTGGCCCGACCTCCCAATACCTGATAGAAATATTATTCAGCTATGCTCTGATAGTTGGCAAAATGGTTGCCGGGGGGAGGGAGGTGTTACAATAAAAAATGTGACTATGCAGTGATCCTAAATATGACACAATTATGGTTAGATAACTATATTCGCAATCACTACTAAGAACCTCACCACATTTACCCATTTCAGCATTCTAGGATGCTTGTCCACCAGTTTAGGGACGGATGGACACGCAGATCATCATACGATGTCCCTCAAGTTCCGGTGGAAGCCCCAGCCCCAATCGGTGTGGAAGCGTCCTAGAATGCTTTCTTATCAGCATTGGAATGCTCCTGATTTGTGCTGGTTCTAATCCTGGTAAAATGGCATTTGGGGGTAGTGGTGGTGTAATAAGATCCTTAAAGTCCCACCCATTGTGTTCTTTCATTTATTTTGAGATGAACCAATATATTCATTATAATGATTAAAGTAAACTCACTAAAACAAAGGGAACTTATTCAGTCACCATATTTGTTCGTTTTCCTAAGTGGATCAATTCTAGTTGGGATTAACAATATGATTTAGGCTCCAATATCTTAAATTTAATTACAGAACCAAAGATTTTATCAAATTGGTGATTCCATTTTAGGGCAATTTTTTTCATATGAACAGATGAGTATTCATATTTGATCATGTCACCTTGAAATTGGTTTTCTGTCTACCTTTTGTTCTTGGAAACAAAATCAATGAGCTGAACCTGATGGGTCACTGCTGCACACATTGAAAAGAAACAGCTGAGTGAATTGATGCATATTAAGGATACCTAAATGAAGTTAATTGACCTTTAACACAGGCATCAAAAGTTCATGTAATTATTAGTTCAGTGCTCATGTAAGATCAACTGACCGGTCACATTAATTCAGCAGAAGAGTTAGTCACCACCATTTCTGGAAACCTCTGAGACTGAAATGCACAATTTTTTGAATTATAATAAAGCATTCAGTGTAGTGTAGTGGGTTGAGCATTGGACTATGATCATGGAGACTAGCCATGGAAACCCACTGGGTGACTTTGACCAAGTTGCATCATTTCAGCCTTTGAGGAAAGCAAAGAAAAAAATCTCATCTGCCAAGAAAACCCATGCCACATATACATAAATTCAAAACAAACTGAAGGCACAAAAGAACATGCATGATCCATGGGTCCCAAATAGTTATAACATGTTCATTGATTTATTGCATATAATGAATACACTTGCAGAGATCAAGCCAGAATGTATTGTTTTCTTTCCCTTTTCTATCATTACAACAGCTGTTTGATCCATGTTAGGTTGAGGGAGAGCAACTATCCCAGATCACATAGGGCCTGATTCTATTACACCAGTATGGTTCTATATGACACTTTAATTGCCATAGCATCATTCTAGGAATACTGGGGTTTGTAGTCCGGTGAGGGACTTGAGCTCTTTGGCCAAGAACATTAAATGCTCCTTCCAAAATAACCAACTCTAGGATTCCAAAGGATGCAAACATATCAGTTAAAGTGGAATATAGTACAATAAAGGTATAATTCAAATGTTCCTCCATTGACTTTCATATATGGGCTGGGATTTGAACTTGCTTCTCACAATCTAAGTCTAGTACTTTAATCATTATGTAACTATTTGATTGGATCACATTATAGGCTTTAGTTACCATATCATGAAACTTTATTTGTATCCATGTGCTTCCTCCCACTCCTAATAAAGCAAAAAATCCAAGGGAGGATTAGAGTTTAAGCTAGCTGTTAGTTAATCAATGCCCTGCAAGTCTTCCTTTTTATCTCTAGATATGTGGATTCTATTTGAGTGTAGTTGCTTGGTTCATTTTGTCCTTCAGCCCCATTAGGGTTACAATCTATGGCTCTAATTGTGTCAGTGCACTTCACTAGTAGTTGCATGTTTTTATGGTCACACAACAATTGCAAGGAATGGTAGACACAATCTGCCAGCTTTGAACATCCTTGTTTGCCAGTACAAAAATATTTTCCTTATCTCCCTATGCTGCCATAGGTGCACTGGTATAATACATCAACAATATCCTGCCCTATGATTTTGCAAAATGGAAAGTAAAAGCAACCCATAGGCTGTCAAAGCTTTATTGGAAGAAAAATACTTATTTTAGGACAACGTCTTGAAAACAGACTTTAAAAAAACAAGAAAATAGAGCAACATCAGAAAGAAGTGCTGGAAGAGGGTAATGCAATTAGGGAATGGGTCTACTTTGCTCCCCTTCGATTCACTTCCCCATCTTTTAGACAACGGCCCACACATTTCTAATATTGACCCTCTGAGAAACAAAATGCATGAGCAGATCAATTAATTTCATTGCAGTAGTCCTTCAGCCATACGTGTAACAGACTACTCCCCTTCACCAAAGGATGAGGCATCATAAAATCAATAGGCTTATATTTCCACTCTAGATGCACTTTTTTCAGCCTCCAGATGGTTCAGTCAATCTGGAATTCTTTCTGTTTATATGATATATGAGAACAATTACAACAAAAGCACAAGCCATTCTGGCATCTCTATCAATAACTCAAAATGAGCACAAAGCACAAGGTTCCATCGTACTTTGTTTTTTCATGGACAATTTCAGAATAAAAGTTCTAAATCCCAGAAACTTCTGTGATGAAAATGAGCCTCCATGATATCGCTAAACATCACATTTTAGGAAACAAGTCCAGTTTACAGAAACATTTGTGTTGAGGTTAGTTTCTGTTCGCATTCTGTTGCCTTTAACAGCATTTAATACGTCCACAGGATCATATCTTTTCTGAAAATCCTTCAGATTTTCAAAAATTTTAGCTAAAAAAAATAATAGTACAAATCACTGTTGTTATTACCGGTATTTATATGTTTGTTTATTTCTTGAGTGCATATCCCACCTTTCTTCCAAATTGAGATTTCTGGCAACTTCTAATCACACACACAGTAACATCTGATTTATATTCTCAAAATGCTGCCAATTGAACATCCATGTCATACAGAATGGGCAAAAATTGTTAGTGAGAGATGCTTATAAATATACATTGATCAAACAGACACAGTAAGTATAGCATTTTGAGATGCTCAAGGGAAAGGAAATGTGGATGATAATCTTCCTGTCCCTATTTCCATGAAGACCCTCCAAGATGTTTTCTAGAAGCCTAATGAGTCTTTGAATTGTATTAGTTGTATTATTCAGCACACTGAAATATCGCTCTGTCTGAAATAGGTGAATATCCCCTTCTTTTGTATTTTTCTTGCTACAGCACTGAAATTATACTGAGAAGGTTCACGTGACCCTCAGCGGAGCCTTTCCAGTGACCACAATAGGCAGAAAGATGTGACAAAAAGTATGCTATTGAGCCCTTTCCTCTAGAACTTCTTGGGTGTAAATATTTTCCAATTTTTTTTTACATTGAATAAGGACCTCATCACATGGAAGTTCTTAAGCTGGGTACAGCAGGGAAATCCATCAGGCAGTGGGGCAAACCATCACTAAGTGGTCTGTATTGCCCTCTTCCTCATCACACGGGAGAAACCGTTGCTGCCTGGCTTCCTCCTGTACAGTCCCCAGCTTAGTTAATGAGAACACGGGTAGCTGCATGTGTTCTCAAGGCTCCATCATATGACACTGCCAGGATGGAGTCAGGCCAGAGCCCCATCAGAAGTAGCCCTGTGTCATGTGATGGACTCTGGTGGGCTGCATCCTGGCACCATCCTGGCAGCATCCTGGCAGCGTCCTAGGATGGGGACAAAAGACCCATATGATGAGGTCATAAGTGGAATGGAGAACAAGATTCCTGTATTGTTAACTGTATTCCAGAATTGTGCTATGAATGCTGGGTCTATGTATTGATGCTACCCCATAAGCTGATGGTTTATGACAAGTTTCTAGAAATGAAGAAAACGCTAGTAGCCAATGGACATAGATTTGGGATTGGGGAAAATCCTCCTGGTCATATTAGGGGAACACTGATCTAAAGGCATATCGATATGGGCAACAAAATACAGGGTTGTCCAAAGCATTGCTACTTGAGAACAGTGCTGGATTGTTTTCATATTCACATAATTGCTCCTGAACTGCATTAGTAGCTGGAGCAGATGCAGTTCAGGAGAAGAGTGGTGTGAACACCAAAACCCCATGGGAATATCACCTTATGTATGTTGTCATTTGTCCCTGCAGTTGTGCTCAATGAGTTTCAGAGAATTAATGGCTGTCATTCAGTGCCTTTGCCAATGTAAGTAAAGGTGCTTGCAAAGCTTGGAGAAGAAGCAATGACCACAAACCCTCTGGAGTTCTGTGGCCACTGCTACAACAATGAACAATGAACACATGTGAATGCCATCCCATTTTCCCTGTGTCATGGAATGGAGGGAAAGAGGAATGGTGGCACTGACCCTATTGTTGACACACACTGCCAAGTGCAGAGAAGCTTCAGAGCATTTCCCAACTTTCCCTAATGTGGAGCACAACTGCATTAAGCAGCTGTGTCTTGCATTGGGGACAAGATGGCTCAGTGCATCATGTAACCACCACAGAGACTATTTCCTACGACTTTGGGGAGTACAGATGTGCTCTAAGAAAAGGAGTTAATGAAGGATCTAATATTTCATGCAGGGTTGAGGGAAAACTATAATGGTTAACATTTCTCTTTCACAGCTATCAAAAGCTAATCTTTGGTGTGCTAAAAGGGAATAAGAGCTGTACTATCATTTGCCTTAGACTACTGTAAACCACTCCTCCTGACAGGTGCAGCAAGATAAAATGAACGGCTTCTTTACCCTCCCACCTCCAGGATTATTCAAACAAAGAAAATCTGTTCCATGTTAAATTAGCAAAATGCCACTATGGTTTTTAATTAAAAATCTTTTAAAACCTAAAGTAGTTTAAAGCAACCCTTACAGCATTTACTTGAGAATTACTTTCCCTGTTTTGTTTTTTAAAAACAATACAAAACAAATAACTGTTTTGATTGTCATCTGCCTTGACTTTGATGTATTGGGCAATAAAAAATCCATTTCAAAATCTATAGAGTCCTTCTCTTAAAAAGGGCTGTTAACTGCATGTATTTTTTTTTCAAATAAAGACTGAGCTTCAGTTAACGTTTTTTCTGACAAAACTATTTCTTTCCAGGAGCAATGGAATTATCTGTCACTTTATTCCTTAAGCTGCTCATTCTGTGAAGTCTGTAATGGTATGTTTCAACAATGACAGCTGAAAAGCTGGTCATTCTGGTTCTCAGGTGCTCTATTACACCCAGAGAAATACTGCCCCACCTAATTCTGTTTCTGCCTGCATTCCTGACCACCACAATGCCGATACATTTACATTACCTGCGTTCTACAGTTTTCAGCAGGCTAAACTAATTGTACTCCAGCAAAGGGGAGAATTATTTCACCACCTTCATAATTATTATTACCCAGCTGAAAAGGTAAGTGTTTTTCTATTTTGTTCAACCATATCACCTGTATTAACTTTGTGTGAAGTATCTTTGATCTTGGATTAAGAAACAACACTTTGACCAGGTAGTGTCCTGACTTGGCACAAGTTACATAATTCTAAGGAGCTGCTGAAATGTCTTCATTTTAAACATTATTCTGTTTTAACCAGTTCCCCACTTCCGTAAGAAGCTGTAAGTGGCAGACAAACCTGAACAGCCTGAAAACAGTATTTCATAAAAGGATTACTGCTAGCATATGTTAACTATGCATTCAAGTTATCGTTCTTTGGCAGAAAGGAGGAGGGTATAAACAGAGCAATACATTACAATACAACTTAAATTAACACTGCCACCAATAACATCAGACTATATTCTGATGTTCATATATATTTCATGATTATATATCATTCTGTCAGCAAATTTCAAGGTGAGAATTTTAGCATTTACATATAAATGCAATAGTAAAGATTGAAGATCAAATTTATATTGTATTTAACTATATACATTACACATATTTGCCTTTTTCCAATTGCGTATATAATCAGAAAAGAACACACATTCAGCTCTTGACCAAGAACAGGTATAATGGAGAAAGGAAAACAACATCTAGCAATAAACAAAACACATAACACAAACTAATAATAGAATACAATGACATTGTTTTTATGTCATTTAAATTGTTCTAATAGTTTTACCTTTACAAGTGATTGGTTATTTGATTTTTTTTAAAATGAAGGATCAGTTTCATTTGTGCATTCATTTCATAGGAGCTCCTATCTATCTATCTATCTATCTATCTATCTATCTATCTATCTTCTATCTATCAATCATCTATTCATCATCTGCTGACACACTTTAAATATAATTACAGCAATGAAAAGGTTGTGTGCTTTTAAAAATATTTTTGTGTCTCTTTGTTACTTTTTTGTGTGACTGCGGATACTAAAACAACTTCAGTGTTCGATTTGGAGCCCTGTTTGAGCACCTGTTGTGTTTTGACATCTTCCTTACTGCCACAACAAACCTTTTAAAAGTTAGAGAAGATTCTGACATTCCCTCACCTCTCCCCACCAATCTCTCTCATACATATTTGACATTCCCTCACCTCTCCCCACCAATCTCTCTCTCATACATATTTGAAGAATTAAAAGGGACTCTGATGTATGCTTATAATGGCTATCTTGAAGAATTCAGTCCTTTTCCTATGCTTTAAAATCTTTTAGAATCTTCAAGCCTACTTCTTCTGTTTTCATGGCATGGGATTCTTGATCAGGTTTCTTAATGACTGGAACTTCCTTATTAAGGAGACTCACTAGTTTGGTCCTAATTGAAACTGCTTAAATGTTTTCATGCATTTGGATTTAAACTGATATTTTTAAAACTATGTGTTGGAATGTATACAAAATTAAATTATATTACAGCAGTTGAGGCATGTGGCTTCTGTGTTGTGTCTCTGGCCGGCAGGCCAAACACATGGAGAGAAGCAAGGAGCACGCATAGTACACATGGCTTTCCCCATGGAGCTGGCATGGATCTCGCAACATGGGAAGACTCTTGTGTCACCAGCTCAAAGGGGGAAGCTGAATGAACTATGCACGCTCCTTGATTCCTTTTATGTGAATGTCCGGCCGGCTGGCGAGGCAAGGTGAGATGAGGGCCTCATGGCTCACCCTGAAGAGGAGCACCGCTGCCAGCCATGTGACGAGATCCTAGCACTCATTTTTATGGGGCCTGATGAAAAAAAACATTTGGATCTTTGTCATGCATCCTTATATACAAGGCTATTAATTTTTGTAATAATAATCTCACAATTTGGATGACAACCAGTAAATTGGGTAGAAATAAACATCAACAATGAATAATTAATTACAGATGATCTCCAGAATATTCTAAATACTTATCCAATAGTGCAATTCTGTAATTTTAAAATTTGGAATTAATACATTTAGTTTCCTGTTTTTCCAGGTTTAACATTAGCAGATTTAATTACTCATGGATTTGATTAATATGGTCTCTCTGAGAATGTTGAGGTCCTCCAGTACAACTCTATTGTAAAATTCTGCCAGTGTTTGACCATAGAGTTGTACTGGGGGAGGAAAGGATTCCTAAAAAGATGTTATTTCCGGTTTTTAAAGTGTTTTAGGGCTCCTCCACCTCTAAACCTTGCAAAAGTCGGGGTCTGTTGTAAACTCTGTATCTTCATTGTCTATTAGGCTTGGGCATGTTTCTGTGAATTCTGTTGAATGGAACACTAAACCCTAGGCCTGCCCTGATAGCACTACAATATCTACCAAAATTCCATATGAACAGTTTTGTTGAAGACTAATATCAGTCTAATATCCAATACCTGACTTATCAGCCTATTTCCTACAACCAGCTGTATTTGAAAAATGCACAAAAGCAAAACATGATAAAACATAGCTCTCCAGAGCTGTTGTGTTTCAAGGAGCCCATTCAAATTACCCTACACAATTATACTATTATGATTCTACATAAAGAGTCATGGTTTCATCCCATGAGATCCTGGTTTGTATAGCTGGGTGAGGCAATGGAGCAAGTAACTCTTCCTAACTGCAAATCCCAGGATTCCATAGGATTGAACCATGAAAGTGATAGCCTATAACTGAATAATATTCTTGGATCTTCATCATGTCTGAATGTTTTCCCATCCCATATAGATGTGTCCTCATAAGAGAACACACAAAAACATTTCATTCATATCCATATACTTGCAGAATACTGTGCCCCCTTCACATTTAATGTTTGCAGATTTGATTGTTCGTGGATTTGATTAATATGTTCTCTCTAGAATCCCTAGATCTTCCAGTGTGGCAAGAAGTTGACTACAGAAGCACACTGGTGGGCCTAGGGATTCCTAGAGAGAGCACTTTTCTAGGAATTTGTAGATCCTCCCATGTGATGTGATCAACTTCCAGCAGAGACTCAAGGCAAGGCCCAAATACCTGGAATCCTATCCATTTCATCTGATACAATTTCACTTTAACTGCCATGCAATGTCATTTTTCTCATTTAGGAAGAGTTATTTGGAGTTATTTGCCAGAATGGCTTTCTAGGCTACAAAAACCAAGAATCCATAGGAAGATGCTGCAGCAGTTAAAATACAATCATAGGATTATAATGAAGTGTGAAAGAGTTCCAGGTCATGTGAATATAAGATTCTGCCTTTGTGATAAAACACATACATGCATTTTCCATATGTTTCAGAATGTTACGTGCAGCAGGAAAGAGGCACTTGTTCATTATACATGAAAAGATTTCTCGAAATACACAGCTAAAAATAAATCCAACTATTTTTGTGCCCTACTTTCCAAGAGGAAAATCATAGTGTCAAGGATATGACAGACAAAAAGGCCTTTGTATTGTGAGAGTACTGCAATTTTACCATCATGCTTACTAAATGAAAGCTTTAGTTAAGTGAACTTTTGGTCATTTCTCCTGGGAGAATCAAATTATAGCCAAGGTGAAATAAAAAAAAATGACAGAACTCACTTTGTTCAATAATGAAATGTCTATTGATAGAAAAGTGGATAGTGTCAGCGAGGAAAACAACAAGCATGGCTAAAATGGAAAAGGAATCTCTGATAGCTCACTAAAAGTACATTTAATGGCTTAGTTGTTCTTTTGATGGTTTCATAAATATCAGTTAAACTTGAACAAATATGACAAATGCTTTTGTTCATTCACTCAGTTTATTTATAGTCAACATTAAGCAGATTAATTACATATTGAACATTGCCACTTAATGGGCAAAAAATTCAGACAAATAATCATTTGAGTCACTTAGCAAGAACTGTAGCCATATTTGGAACAAATTATAACTGGAAAATACATATTAAGCTAAAGAAAACCAACCCTATATCTAGTTTATAATTTGATTTATTTTTGAATTTGACTATGGACAAAATATTGGTATGAAAACATGCTTCTGTACATTTATCCTGGCTAAATTTGCTGATGCAGCCTGGATATACTGAAAATATTTTGAATTCATGGAAAGGCAACAGTAGAAGAGAAACAAACTCCCTTCACCTACTATTTGAATGAATGTGTTGCCACATGTAGAAAGGTTATTGTTCCACCCCTGACATCAGATAATTCCCCACTTCCTCAAATGTAAGCATTGAACTCATAGGAATATACCTCCTGAGAACTGAAAGCTGATTCTGCATACAACCCAAACATCACATTAAGCCTTTTGTCCTTCTTCTCATTCCCTCACAACCCTCTTCCTTCCAATCTGTCTCTCTCACAACATTGAGATCAGAAGAGATTGTATTAAGGGCCTGTTTGGGCCAATACTCAGTTTGCACAGTAGCTAACTAGATACACAAGGAAAGCCCAAAAGGAGAAGTTGAATGAACTGTCACTCTATTGCATGGGTTTCCCAGCAACTAAAACAGAGAGGCACACTAATCCTAGAGGCAATAAATAACTACTAGCTAGCCACTGATAAGATTATCCTTCAAGAGTTTGTCTAATCTTCAAAAATTTGTCTTGTCCAAGAAACCACTTGCCGTATCATTTTGTCACTTGCTGCACTTCTTTATAATTAAATTTAATTAAATTTCACTGTGCAAAGTGCATTATGTATGAAACTTTTTTCATTTTGAATCTTTTATTGGATTCAATAGTTTAATAAAGCATACTTTCAGTTTTCCTTTCTTACTTTATTCCAAACTGGTCTGCAATATGACTCTTTGTATTCAATGAATTTAATGCAAAGTGTGCAAAAGTTTGTGTCTGTAAATTATTTCACTAACAAAATAAACTGTATCTTATACTGTGTTGTCAAAGGCTTTCATGGCCGGGATCACAGAGTTGTTGTATGTCTTTCACCCACATCTATGGCAGGCATGCTCAGAGGTTGTGAGGATGCCTCACAACCTCTGAGGATGCCTGCCATAGATGTGGGCGAAACGTCAGGAGAGAATACTTCTGGAACATGGCCCGAAAGACATACAACAACCCGGTATCTTATACTATTTTTAAAAAATAATAGTAATTGCCTTTTTAATTGCTATTAAGATACCTCCAAGTAGACAACCAGAATATAAAATATATTTTACATTAATAATATTGTACCTCCTCCCCATCTTCTGAAGGATGGAGTATCATTAGACTGTACTTTGGAAGATATCACACTTGTCTGATCAAAATTCCTACAGAGTCACAGAATGAGGAAAGGAATTCATTTAGTGCAAAAAGCAAGAACCACATGAGAAGCGAGATCTCTTATTTGTTAATTTGCTTCCTACTTCCTTCTCCAAACATTACCAAATGTTGAAAAAAAACTCCTACAATCTGTCAGCAAACCTTGCTGTAGGCATATGCCCTTCTTTGAGGCAGATATGCCATCTTAAAAGTGAGTTTCACATTTGTTCTCTTCCTCCACCCACTCTCTCTTAGCTATCAGAAAGCACAAAGTCATGCAATCAGTATGATGGAAAACCATTACTGATAATACACCATGAGAAAGGCAATAAGTTTGGAAAATACATTCCTATAGGCTGCTCTCCATCTTGCCCCAAAATATTGACAGTTATTAGGCTTCGGCTCTAAGAGCAAATTGACCTGCCATCATGAAAAAAGAGGAACAGTTCTTTTTTTTAAAAAGTACCCTAAAAACCCATGTATATGTCTAGAAATATTGGTCAAAAATCCACCCAGAAAACCTGGATTAAGTTATACATGAATGCTGGGTGGGGGCAGCCGGGGTGAATAACTCCCTGGAGTGCAATTGGTGCTTTCCCTTCTTCACAAATCATATCAAATCCATAATTTTGATCCCAGTCCTTGCGTCTGACTTACATATGAGGTCAACTTATAAATGGTAGATGAGTGTGGTATGTAGAATGGGAAACTTTGGTCTATCAGAAAAAAACTAAGTGCCAATAATTTATTGTATGCCACTAGTTTTACCGTTCTGGAGTGATCAAAATGAGGTGTTTGTAACCATATTTCACTATTATATTCCCCCTTCCTAACAGAAACAAAAAACCCAGAATGTGCCTTATCTTGTTATATGTATCTCAGGTGGTTAGTGCTCAATCCAGGGTGGTGTGTGTGTGTGTGTGTGTGTGTGTGTGTGTGTGTGGCCAAAATGACAGGAGAAGTTTCCCTCGTTCAGTCTATGAGACAACACACCAGCATAATTCATTTACACTAAATTAGTGATTGTGTGATCCTTACAACTGGAAGGAGTATGGGACTTAAATGTCAAGGTGAGTGAATAAAGAACTAGACAAGAATATACAGGCAGTTCTCGAGTTGCAAACATTTGACTTACGGACAACTGAGAGTTAAGAATGGGGGTGACAACAGGGAGTGAGAGAAACTACCCCTCAGAAGGGAAATTCATTCCTGTAAGGGTTATCATGGGGAAAATGTTTCTCAACTGAAGCTCTGTCACTATTCCTTGTTTCCACAGCAACCCAAATTTTTCCAAAGTTAATTATCACAGGGACAGAAAGTGAAATCTTCTGAACAGGGGCACAGATAGCAAAAACAAACACCAAAGAAGTATTACCCTTCCATATATATATATATATATATATATATATATATATATATATATATAATCTGGAGTTACACTTAAAAATATACCTGTTCTGACTTACATAAAATTCAACTTAAGAACAAACCTATAGAACCTATATTATTCGTAACTTGGGGACTACCTGTACTAGTAGCATGGAAGTATATGAGGGTGTTTGAAGAATAGTAGCCATAAACAAGCAGAACTGCTTTTCTAGTTACCATAGCAATAAACAAATTGGAAACACTATATATTTAAACCAGAAGAAATTTATTTATTTATTTACCCTATTTATACTCTGCCTTTCTCTAATCCGAAGGGGACTCAAGGCGGCTTACATGTGGCAATTATTCAATGCCTTAATACATACAAAATTAATTTTAAATTAGATTGGATTAAAAATTAATACACATTAACATTTAAAACATTCAATATTAAAATCACACCATCTAAAAATCGTAGTCTCAGGCCGCTCCATAGTCATTGCACATGTACCGAATCCAATTATTGCACTAAGCTATTCTCCAAAAGCCTGATCCCAGAGCCAGGTTTTTACTTTTCTTCTGAAGGCTAGGAGGGAGGGGGCTGATCTAATGTTGCTAGGGAGGGAGTTCCCCAGCCGAGGGGGCCACCACTGAGAAGGCCCAGTCTCTCGTCCCTGCCAGCTGCGCTTGCAAAGTAGGCGGGACCAAGAGCAGGGCCTCCCCAGATGATCTTAATCTCTGAGGTAGTTCATAGAGGGAGAAATGTTCAGACAGGTAAGCTGGGCCGGAACCGTCTAGGCTTTATAGGCTAAAGCCAGCACTTTGAATTGTGCCCGGAAGCAAACTGGCAGCCAGTGGAGCTGACGCAGCAGGGCAGTTGTGTGCTCCCTGTATGTAGCTCCAGTGAGCATTCTGGCTGCTGCTCGCAGGACCAATTGAAGCTTCCGAACACCCCACGTAGAGTGCATTGCAGTAGTCTATACGGGATGTAACAAGAGCATGGACCACCGTGGCCAAGCCAGACTTCCCAAGATATGGGCAAAGAAATAGAAATCAACTGTGACATTTAACTAGCAAGTTGGAATATATATATATATATATATATATATATATATATATATATATATATATATTTCCTTTGTCTATGTTTGTTAATTCATTTTAGTTGTAATGTGTAGTTAGTTGTTTAAATTTGTATTGTTATGTGTTTATATTTTAGCCTAGTATCCTGTTTTACAACAAGAAAATTCTGTGTTCATAAAAGTATGGAAAAATACACACTCAAGGGTTTATCTATTCTGATTTTATTAAATCTGGGACCAGATCAAAATCAATTTGTGTTTTATATTTTGATCTAAGAATATAATCTAGTTCATTTCTCAGACACAAGACATACGACCTCATCAGACAGACTTAAAATTGGCGGCATATGCTGGTTCCTCTTCATTTGCCCCACGGAGCCTGCCTGCTTCTATCCCACAATGTAGAGCTACTTCTGGCAGGGCTCTGTGGCACAAATGGAGAGGAACCGACATTTACAGGGGCATCACAGGGGGCATCCCATGTTCCATAGGGATCAATGGGGGGAAGCTGCATGGTGGATGCTTCCCTCTGGGAGATAGGGTTTGGGATAAATCGGGTGATGTGGGATGTAGGGTGACAGGTTCCCCACATGATCCATAGCAATTCCGGTGGCCAATGTGATAAGGTTGATAGTTGTCTACTCTTATTAACCCTGATATGTAACAGCACAGAGCTGTCAGAGAATGTATGCATAATTAAAATGGTGTATATGGAATACCATCAACAAATTTGACAGCCATTCAAACACTGGATGTCAACAATATTTATCAGATCTATTCACACGAGATTGTGCTGGTATACCAGACAACATTTGTCAGAGTATTTGCAGTGCAGCAGTAGTTGGATGGAAGCAGTGGAGCACAGAACAAAGAGACACTCAGAGACGTTGGTAAAACTATTTACAAAGTTTTACTGAATCAACACAAACAGACTTGCAGATGACAGATGAACACAGGACTCAAACTCTAGGCAGACAGAACTCAACTCCTAGGCAGACAGATCTCGACTGAATCAGTTTGCACACACACCTGTGTCTGGACACTCCCCAGTTCCAGCCACACATCCAGGTCATCATAGCTTCTTGGCAATTAACTCTTTCCACACTATGGTACAATCTGGATTATGCAATCAGTTGCAATACAAGCATGGCACAAATTGTATTTAAACACTGTCAATACACAAATCCCACCTTAACAACATTCTGGTCTCTTATGTATCAGAGTGTTGTGGATTGCTCCTCTGATTCTGAGGGAGAAGGAGGACAGGTGGTTGAAGAGGCAGCACTTGGGTATTTGGGGTTAACTGATGAGAAAGAAGAGGAAGGAGGAGAGATGGCAGATATGGTAGAGATCCCTACTTTTCTGGAGTGATGAAGGGAGAAAGAAGGCAAAAGGAGGTCAGCTAGGCTAGCAGAGAAAACTCTGAACAATTAGACCTTGCCCTAGGGTCAGCTGTGCTGGGAAGCTCAGGGCTATAAATTAGTACCAAGGTCAAGGGCCAATGCTGGCTGCAGCCATCTTACTTTCAAGATGGAGTCTGTTACCAGCACCATGTCCAGCGTGGAATCTCTGAAGCCTTCTGTTGTTTGCAACTCGTAAGCCTGTATATCAAAGGTTTATTTGTTGTCTGTGAAGACTTCTGTTTTACATTTGCTTGAAGACCGTGCAATATCATTGAGATTCGTACTTTCTGTTTTCTAAATTGCATTATCCTTATTTCTTCTGAAGTAAAGCCTTTTTTATTTGCTTTCACTTGTGTCTAAGGCTGTTTCTGGCATAGAACTGGACACAGAGGCTACATGGGAAGCCACTTCTTAGCCATAGCCAAGGTAGCAGTAAAGGAATTGGAAATATTATTTGTGAACAGTGAATCCTTGTGATCTTTGAAAATAACATAATCTAAGATTACAAAGAATTTTTTTCTTTTTCCCCCCAGGATTTCATATCAACAACGAATTGTATAAAAATGCTTGTATCCAAAAGACTGATTCTCTTTTTGATGATGGCTAGCTTCCAGTGGACCAGAAATAATTGTCTTGGTGTAAATCATTCCACACTTTCTATACACAGCTTAAATAGCACCACTATGAATTCATCCACATTTATTGCAACTTCTGGCATAACTCCATCTATAACTCTTACATCACCAACAGCCACTACTGAGAATATAACAAAAAATACAGGGATGCAAAATAACACTCAAAGTAATGGCATAAATTCAACATCTATGCATAAACTGAATTTTACGAAAGGTGTCAATCACTCTTCTGTAAGTATCAATAGAACACCACCTCCATCAGATGTGCCCACAACCAGCAATTATTTGTCAACAATACTCCCTAAAAGTGTTGAAGCCACAACTCATGCGACATCAACAGAAACCAGATCAAACACCACAGCATCCTATAATGGCAATTTTACCTCCATGGTGTCCTCTAACAAAACTCTTGTGCATTACATAACAGTTCATCCCACTAACAATCCTCTGAATACTTCATCTACACTGCTGACAACTAAGAGTACCAGCACTACAACAGACCTATGGTTAACTGCACAAACTACAAGGTGGCAATCCAATTTTACTGATAGTTCTGCAGAAGCAAGAGAACACCAAAAAGGTAATTGGAATTCCTTGTACAGTCTACTGCACAATAGCACCTGCTGCAAAACCATTCCATATTCACAGCATACAGAAAGATCATTGATACATTTTAGTTTATTTTTTAAAATGGGTAATTTGAAATATGGGGATTGCTTTTTGGAAGTTAAGCTGTTTATATTGTAGAAAGAAAATATATTGTAGTTCATATTAAAATGACCTGCTCAGCTACAGAGATGATATGTTGAAGCATTTGTTGGTAATGTGAACACTGTTCTAAACAAAATTGCATTTTAATGGAATGAAAAGAACATACAAGCTTTTCAGATCATTCAGTCAAAGAAAAATGGCAAGTACTGTGGCATTCAGGGGTTCGTTTCTGTAGGATTAGGATGCCTGCTGTGTCATGTATTTTACTTAATTTGCCAATTTAGTTAATTTATGTCAATAGAATTTGACTTGGGTTTTCTACACACACATACATATACATATACGCACACACCCATATACAATTTCCTTTTCTTCAGAAGAAGATTCTACCCCCTGTTCTAAGGCTGCTTCTGTGTTGAGTGTGACTTTCTGAAAGGAGAACTTCTTGTATGTGTAAAGGTTCTCCACACAATTCCATTTGCGTTCACCCACATAATTACATGATTGCTTAACATGCATTTTGTTTTTGACTTTTCCCTTAGAAAATCACACTCATGGAGCAGTTGTATTTGGTGCAATTGTAGGAGGAATGCTAGGATCAGCATTAATTGGCCTAGCTGGGTACTTTATGTGTGCAAAGAGGAAATCTGAATCATTTGGACACCAGAGACTTTATGATGATACAAGGAATGATCCAGGTAATGAAGTATTGGCATGAACTAAAGTGTTATAGCAGGGCGAAAGATCATCCTCCCTGATTTTGTTGGTTTACAGCTCTCAAGATTTTTCACCATTGCCCATATTGGGTAGTGGGAGTTGCAGCTAAACAATATTGAGAAGGTTTCATGATAACAAACCTTGTTTTATATTTCCAATAATAACTGAGATCTTGCATCAAGCAGGTGAAGTGTAATGTTCCAGCCATGCAGTTTCATGTCTCTTACACTTATTTATTTATTTATTTATTTATTATTTTACAGCATTTATATTCCGCCCTTCTCACCCCGAAGGGGACTCAGGGCGGATCACATTGTACACATAAAGGCAAACATTCAATGCCATAACATAGAACAGAGACAGAGACAAGACGCAGGCACTGGGCTGGCCTCGAACTCATGACCTCTTGGTCAAAGTGATTTGTTGATTTGTTGCAGCTGGCTTGCTTTCCAGCCTGCGCCACAACCCGGTCCTACAACTTTCAAGCCTAAGAGGGGATAATGTTGCTGTTACTCTGTAACTTTCCAGCGACAAAGGGAGGAAGGAATTCATAAGAAGAAGATGTGGCTGTTCTTGGTTTTGCGGTTCTAAAACAGTGCTTAATTACATTTTAGTTGTCAAGATTTTAAGTAAGGAGAAAGTAGAAAAAGAAGGAGAAAAGAAGGAAGCAAAATATGTGTTTAGGCTGCCTTGATAGGTGTATGGTGTTTATAATTAGTGATATCATAGTTCCACTCTATTCTGCTTTGGTTAAACCTCATCTGGAATATTGTGTCCAGTTCTTGACACCATAATTCAAGCTGGAACGTGTCCTGAGCAGGGTGACAAAATGATCAAAGGTCTGGAAGCCAAGCCCTATGTGGAGTGTTTAAGGGAGGTATATTTAGCTGGGAGAAAAGAAGGCTGAGAGGAGACATGCATAGTCATGTTCAAATATTTGAAAGGATATCTCATTGAGGAGGGGACAGGGTTGTTTTCTGCTGCTCTGGAAACTAGCAAACAGAGCAATGGATTCAAATTGCTAAAAAGGAGAGGGAGGGAGGGAGAGAGGGAGGGAGGGAGAGAGAGAGAGAGAGAGAGAGTCTCCACCTAAACATTAGGAAGAACTTCCAGACAGTAAGAGCTGTTCAGCAATGGAATATGCTGCCTTGGAGCATTGTGGAATATCTGTATCTGGAGGTTTTTAAGCAGAGGCCGGATGGTCATCTGTCAGGAGTGTTTTGATTGTGTGTTGCCATATGGACTGATGTCTCTTGTGGTCTTTTCCAACTTTATGATTCTATAATTTTCATGTATGTATTCACTGTTGTTTCACATCCATTTCTTCCAAGACACACAGAAACAGTGAATAGGGGAAATTACACAAATCTGTTTCACTACCAATTAATCACTGGTTTAAGCACTACAGTTTTATACATAGTTATGCACAAGAAAAAATGGCCTATAGCTATTTGAAGTTAAGTTTGATTGCTCAGATATTTGAATGTTTCAATTGCCCACCTTGATTAGCATTGAATAGACTTTCAGCTTCAAAGCTTGGCTGCTTCCTGCCTGGGGGAATCCTTTGTTGGGATGATTTATTATTATTATTATTATTATTATTATTATTATTATTATTATTATTTTATTATGACACAGCAAACAAGATAGACATGCTGGATTTCGTATCACAAAATCACAAGTCGGACACTTCCCAAGCATCTAGGACTGTGTGTTGTATTTTTGGATGATGCGTGCAGATCCCAGTAGGGTGGCCTTTTGCAGTTGGCAGATCATGATTTTGTCAATGTCTATTGTTTCCAAATGCTGGCTGAGATCTTTTGGAACGGCACCCAATGTGCCGATCACCACTGGGACCACCTGTACTGGTTTCTGCCAGAGTCTTTGAAGTTCAATCTTGAGGTCCTGATAGTGGCTGAGTTTTTCCTGTTGTTTTTCGTCAATGCGACTGTCACCTGGGATGGCGACATCGATGATCCAAACCTTTTTCTTTTCCACAACTGTGATGTCTGTATTATTATTATTATTATTATTATTATTATTATTATTATGCTTTGCTCCTGGGAAGGTTCCTCCGCCATGGCTCCCTACCTATCTACTTTGCCACATATTTTCCACATTATGTGTATGTCTATGTGTGTGTATATATATATATATATACACACACACACACACACACACACACACACATATATATATATATATACAAACACATATGCAGGGACCATATGTGCCATATATATATATCACACATATATATTCTATTCACTTCTACCTTTTATTTTTCAGAGATTGGTTGGGGGGGGGGGCAAAAATACTGTTTGCTTACACTTGAAAATTACCTAGGGCTGGCCCTGTTCTAACAGAAATAAAATGCTCATAAAAATCAACCACAAATTGTTCCAGGGATATCTAAGCCAAGAAGAAACTAAGATTATAAATTCCAGCAAAGAGATATCCATTGAAACTTTAGTTTATATGCACAGACAAACATTACTTTGTTTTGACCAGGGTCTAGCTTTATGTGATACCGACAGTGGATTAGCAAACAAGGCATGTTATTACTATGCTATGGCCAGCTTTTGATAGTGCATTTGGAAGTGTGTAGTGAAATAATACATCTGACATCTGAATTTATAAGCAAATAACTTTAGCGATAGCTAATTCTTATGTTAGTGGTACATCTGTGAAAAAAAGATCAGGTTTTATACTCCTGCCAGAAATACCTGCATGTGTAAATTTGTCTGCTCCTGTATAACTAATGGTATTGTAAACTGCTGGGGCTAGATAGGGATGTAATTACTCTTAAAATTCATTCCTGCAGGGAGGGAACAAATAGTTTCTTCAATTTCCTTTCCACTGTGATAATGCTTTAAAAAACAGCACAGCTTTCGAAGATGTTCTCACAGCCGGGAGAAAATGTCTCCCCACCCATTTTTTATGATTTTCTCTCCCTGCCCTTGGCAACAGATACACATGACGATGGGGACTATCCAGAGACCACCCATTCTGCTTGCTGGCACATAATGGTTATGTTATTATTCTATGGAACACCTAGGAGTGCTCTAGAATTCATCTCATAGGAAGACATCGTAATGCACCACCAGCTATCAGAACATAAGAAGTCTGCCCAGCTGATCTCCCCTGTCCAATCCATGGCCATTTTTGAGAAGGGGGTGGGGAGATGACAAATGAATGAGTTTTATTGTGACAGTCACAAAGCAATAAAATATTAAAATCAGAGGATTTTTTTAAAAAAAGAGAAATATATAACATTATGATCAATTATTCAAAACATTAAAAGCAGAAAGCCCCCAACACAGAATTGTCTGGATCGGCTCTTATTAAATCTGTGGGTATACAATATACAATTCCAAGGTGCTCAGAGATAAAACTAACCACGTGAGGCTGTCTTTAATTACTTTTTGAAGGAATTTTTTCAGACTATAAATAAATATCAACAATTATATCTTGCAGTTCTGCGACTGGACAGTACACCTGAACCCTTTGATGCAACTCTTGGAGATTTGTCATACTACAATCCTACAACAGCGAATGAGACAGCAGCCCAGAACAGCAAAGAAACATCATACGATACAATACCTATGGATGATCTGACATCACCACATCCAAGAGCTTAGTACAGGCAGTGTCCGAGTTACAAATGACTCCTAGTTAAGAACATGGGTGAGACAACAGGAAGTGAGAGAAATCTACTCCATAGGAAGGGAATTTCACTCCTGAAAGAGTTATCATGGGGAAAAGGTGTCTCAACTGAAGCTTTATCACAAATCCTTATTTCCACAACAAGCCACGTTTTTCAAAATCCAATTATTACAGGGACAAAAAGTGAGGTGAAATATTCTGAACAGACAGCAAAATAAACACCACAGGGGTTTTAACACTTCCTTATACTATTCAAAGGTAGATAGACAGATAGACAGACAAACAGATATGCTGGAGTTACTTTTACAAATGTACCTGTTCCAACTTACATACAAATTCAACTTAAGAACAAACCTGTCTGTGTTGTGAAAACTGTTTTAATTTAAACTGATATCAATGGATTTGTTTGTTTTGATATGTGCCCAAGATTGGTTTGTAACAGTTTGTAACACCAATCCGATGCCTGTTGATATGCATGGTTTTGGATAATGTGTGAGTGAGAAGGGTTGTTGTTTATGATTACAACTTATTATACATTTTTGGTAAACGATTACAAGCTGGTTCACAAATACATGTTTATTAATTGAGTACACAACACCATAACAACCCTTGGACTAACTTTATGAAAAAATGTTTCATTTGAAGCAAAATAATACAAAATCTCTTTCAATGTTTCTATGCTTCACCATTGGTCAGATTTGCTAAGGCTGAGGGAAGCTACAGTGTTAAAAGGGCACAGATGCCCATTTCTGCTTTTAAAAGTCAATATTGCTTATTAACCATACTAGCAAATTCAACCTCTATGTTTACAGATTGTGTACTCGCATAACCAGATGCTGGACATCTGTGTTTGCTTAGTTCCAGAAATATCTGAATGATTACTTCTGTAAACAGAATACAAGTGTGATAACCTTTGGCTGATTTAATAAAGCTATGAAAAAGAGTAATGAATGAAAGAGATTATCAATTCTAGTCAATTTGTACATTTCAAAATAAATCAATTAACATATATGGGAGAGCAATGTTTCTGTCATTTAGCTTATACATAGAGTAAGCCCAACAATGCATGGGTTCACTAGTTAAAAAGGCCCAGTTGCGAATTTTCCTCAGGCAACAAATTATTTTACAGGTGGATGATTTTTGTCATATTAAATGTCAACTATACCACAAAAATAAGACTTCAAAAAGCAAATGCAGGAATCAACAAACTGCCACAATTTCCCCTGCACTTTTCAAATACAGGCACTCCCCGAGTTATAAACATCCAACTTATAAATGACTCATAGTTAAGAATGGGGTTGAAACAACAGGAAGTGAGGAAAATCTACCCATTGGAAGGGAAATTCACTCCTGTTACCATGGGGAAAAGGTGTCTCAACTGAAGCTTTATCACCAATCCTTGTTTCTACAGAAAGCCAATTTTTTCAAAATCCAATTATCACAGGGACAGAATGCGAGGTGAAATCTTCTGAACGGAGGGCACAGGCAGTAAAACAAACACCACAGGAGTGTTGATCTTTCCCTATGATATCCTAAGCTTACATACACACAAACACACACACACACACACACAAACACGTGTGTGTGTGTGTGTGTGGCTGGAGTTACCTGTTCTGTTTGTAACTTGAGGACTGCCCTCACTAGGAACTACAGCAGTGTCATTTAGAACCTACCACATACTCTTATAATTGGCAAAGGAGTAACTTCATCAAGTGCTTTCTTATAGCTGACTTCTCTGGTTGAACAAACCTGGACACAGAATATTATTTCAGAACACAGAAATTCTAGACCACACTGAAAACCACCATGTCAGACTACACAGAGAAGCCATTGAAATCCACAAGCATGTGGACAATTTCAACAGAAAGAAGGAAACCATAAAAACACATTTGTCCACCTGCCCTGTTCTGAAGCTCTATTGCACAAGTTCCTACCCTCTCAATTCCAGTGTTTATTACTGTCCAGAATATTGGTTGTTGATGATGTTGATTTTATGTTATTATCTTGTTCTAATGTTTAATTTTATTAAGGTATGTTTTAATCTATGTTGGGTTTTAATCTATGTTGGATAGGGCTTGTCCCCAAGTAAGCCGCACCAAGTCCCTCCGGGGAGATGGAGGCAAGATATAAAAATAAAGTTGCTATTATTATTATTATTATTATTATTATTATTATTATTATTATTATTATTATTATTATTAACAAAATCTAGTTACCAGTATTAAAAAAAACCCAGAATCAAGACAGTAAATAAAGAACACTACACAGAAACAGAAAAACTCCAGACAGCAAACAATCAATTGCCAGTTAACACCTCCCAAACAGATGGTGCCGCCAGGCAAAATAGCCCAGGCTACCTCTATGCATGCGGATACTCTCACTGATTGACTGTGCAGCTTCATGGCTACTTGTGCTTTTCAAGCTTGCTAATTGCAACAATTACACTTTCTTTAAATGGACAAAGTAATATGTTTTAAGCTTTGTATACTGTTTATATTTGATTAATGTTTAGGTGTTTTAAATGTTTTATGTTTTATTTTATTACTATGTTTGGTATTACTGGCATTGAATTTTGCCAGTTTTTTAAGCCACCTTGAGTCAGGTGAGAAAGGCAGGGTAGAAATGTTGTAAATAAATAAATACATTTCTCCCACCTTGGATATTACACACACACACACTTAACTTACATACATACAATTATGTATGTACACTTAACTTACATACATACAATTTACTTTCTTTTGGCAGAGAAATATTTGGAGGAGAGACAACACACTTTATCAGTGTGGAGTTGATGGAAACTCCTAGTAATCCAACCAAGTGAATGCAACCACCAACCATATATTGTAGTTATCTGATAGTCACTCTACATTTTTTACATCTCCAGGTGGAACTAGTAGTCATAGCCATAATATGAAGTTTGCTTAGGTGGTCAATAACCATGGATGATAGAAAATTTCAGATAAATAAATTATACAGGAACAGGAAAATCACATGTGGGAAAACATTTACAGAGCAAGGCATAGAGAAGTAGAGGTCCTCACCTAGTCTTTCAGAGCCTGCATGTCATGTTGCAAATACTAGAACTTATATTTGCTGGAGGATTTTTTGAAGTCAATGTATTCAATTTGAATGTGGGAAAGCTGAGTTATTTCATTTGCATGGGTCTTTGTGCAGTATGATCACTCAGACCAACCAAGCAGCATTTTTTAAATGTCCATCTCATAGATGGCTCTGGGGATCACTGTTTCTTCCAGCACTGGACAATAGCACTTGTCACACATGCAGACAGAGTAATCCATCTCAAGCTTTTTGATGAACAATCACGTCACATACTTTTCAGACATTCAATTTTGCTTCCCTACACAAGATGATAGCAGCTTGATTTCCAGAAGTCCACAGCCAGGGGATAGAAAGTAAAAAGGTACCCATTTCAACAGAGTTATTTTTCTAGTCACACATGTTCTTCAAGGGGATTATTCTCTGAAACAGAGTTCGGGGTGTTGTTACTCTTAACAAGGAAGGCTGAAGCCATCAACAACTGTGCAGTTATTTGCTAAGTGTGATTTTGTTTATTTATTGGATTTATAGTCTGCCTTTCTCCCACAATAGGGTGCTCTTGAGTATCAAAGTAACTTAGGGGTGGTTTCTGCATGTTATTATAACCATTCTAAACCCCTTGATAGATTTGCCTTAAGTTCATCATAAGTTAGAACAAACTTCAAGGTCCATAGCAACAAAAAATTAAAGCAGCTCTCTGTGTTCTTTTGTGGGGCCAATGAGAATCCCTAACCCTGCCATCTTTTGCACTTCTAATGTAAACATAGGTTTTATGTATAAAATACTCATCTATCAAGATGCTGGTCATAGATACTTAGCCTAATACCACTTAAATATATGTGTGTCTTTAATACTAAAATTAGTTCTAGATGTCAAATTTTCTGAGTGGAAACTCTTCCTCTGCTATTTTGTACAGTTAAAAACTTGAGGAAAACTTACCCCATATAGCCATAAAAATGGCAAAGAAGACCGTCCCTCCATTGTCAAATAAGTGTGTAACCTAGAAGGAAAAAAAATCCAAATGAATGACACACATTAAAGAATTAAATCTCCTATATGTTAATATTGGGGGGGGGGGTATGGTCCTCCAGATGTTGTAAGATTTCAACTCCCATCATGGAAGATGCTGATGGAAGAAAGACATTCAGTTTACCAAAATCTGGGGAACCCAAGTGATTTCCATTTCTATGCTTTTAATAAAGTCATGCTTTAACTGTGGAAATTACAGTATTCAGCCCAACCTTTTTGTTTAGACTACACTGAGCAGTACTTCTGTACATAAGTACTCTATGACTTCTACAAACAAAGATGACAGGGGGTTGGACTGGATGGCTCGTGAGGTCTCTTCCAACTCTATGATTCTATGTATACAATAAACTGTAAGATATTTTCATCTATACATTTTAAGTAGCTAGTAACTAACAAAACAATTCTGCCTAAATGTTTAACTGTAAAAACAATTGGTAATGCTAACACATAGTCTCAACAGAAAAGTTCATCCATGGAACTGTTGTAGCACAGGATGAATATCCCTTATCCAAAATGCTTGGCACCAAAAGTGCTTTGTATTTCAGATCTCCCCCCCCCCCCAGATTTTTGAATATCTATATTTGTACATATGTATATTACAAGGTATCTTGGGAATTGGACCCAAATCTAAGAATGACATTCATTTATGATTCATATGCACCTTACACATAGGCTGAAGGTCATTTTATACAATACTTTTAAATGTAATTTTATGAATGAAACACAATTTGTGTATACTGTATTATCAGAAAGCAACGTGTTACAGCCATGCATGTAGACAATTTTGAATTTTGGAATATTTCAAATTTCCAGATAAGGCACTACATTCAACAATACAGAGAGATATAGAAACAATATAGGCTCTGTTAAAGATGTGACATCTATGTTTATTTCACTTGGTTCAAAGTATCAGATAACCTGCCATGTTTAAGGAAATTAGTGGCTACAATTTTTATCAGAGTGATATATATATATATATATATATATATATATATATATATATATATATATATAATTGGTGCATGTTATTGTTTATTGATGTATTGTACTTTGTTATTGTTTTGTATCTGATATTTCTGTGAGCTGCCCCAAGTCCCTTCCGGGGGAGATGGAGGCGGGATACAAATAAACTACTACTTCTTCTTCTTCTTCTTCTTCTTCTTCTTCTTCTCCTCCTCCTCCTCCTCCTCCTCCTCCTCCTCCTCCTCCTCCTTCTTCTTCTTCTTCTTCTTCTTCTTCTTCTTCTTCTTCTTCTTCTTCTTCCTCCTCCTCCTCCTCCTCCTCCTCCTCTTTCTCTTCTTCTTCTTCTTCTTCTTCTTCTTCTTCTTCTTCTTCTTCTTCTTCTATAAAGAACTCACAACTGGAATACAAGAAGCAGATCCTCCAGAGCTCCTTCAATCAGCAGGGCTCAAATAACTCCTGGTAAGGCATAAAGTGAGTTCTTGACATGCCACCGAGTACTATGTTTTACAAAGGTAGAAAGTTAGAATGGTAAAAAATATATCCTTGGAAATTCTGCTTTTTTTTTTTACTTGTTAGAAATAGGAATGTCTGCAGAGCACATGCTACTTTCTGAGGTTAACTGGAACACTTGCAGACAAATCTGGAAAAATTTGGCTCTATTTTCTACATAGACTCTTTTCATGTCTTTGGCTTGGAAGTCATGTCTACAATTGGAGTCTCTTTGGAGGTTTTTAAGCAGAGGCTGGATGGTCATCTGTGATGACTTCCAACTCTGTTATTCTAAATCTTCATTCAATGGTTATAAATGTCACAAACATGCTGGGCATGGTCAGTGGGGAATGTCTGTCTGTGAAATAAATATATATACATATTTTATATAGTGGAAGTTGTATATTTATTTATATGTATATATATCTATTTCACACACAAGACTGATAATAGCTTATTTAAATACTCTGAAAGAACAAACACTTGTTAACTATGAAACAAGGATATCAGCTCAGCATATGTGTTCCATGAACTATATAAACAGTGAACACGAGGTACAAAATTTATCTCTGACTTTGGTTTCCTTACAATACTATATAATGATTGGGAATATAAGTGCTTTTATGTGAAAGATTTCTATGCTTGATTTTCTTTCAAAAATACAAAACAGATGAGGTGTGACATTTTATATGACATTTTAATAGATTTATTTTATGCCTAGATAATCAGGATTAGTAACTTAAATGTGATACAAGGTAAGTGCCAATTTTTGTGTGTGAAGAACTGAAACATATGCTGGGATTACTACTAGTGTTTGCCCTCGCAAAAAGTGGGGTATTTAAGCATTTGGATTACATTCTCAAAAAGTCTTGAAATGACTCCAAGTCATGACTATCTGTTCCTTTTAACACATGCTGCCTCCTTTCATGTATTTTTTCCTGGCCTTTGGCTGATGTATTACAACGTTGAGTGGGCAGAAAAGGAAGCAGGCTATTCTTAGGGCTAGCATTTCCACATATACACACACTCTGTTATCACCTACAATTTTGCCAAGTTATTACATGATGCTGGTTTTATTTTTAGATTCTACCACAATTGACCTTGTCACCATTGGAAACCAGCATTGTTCTTTGTGAAGAGGTGAACATGAAGAGTGACCAGTTTTTTGTTGGTTACTGAAAATTTCACCAAGCATACATACATTAGGAAAGCTATTTCCTGGTATCCATTGCAATTGCCCTTTAAAGCAATGAGCTTCCAACAACGAGGACTAAAAATTACCTTTGCATAGATACAGCTTTCATTTAGCTTTTGCAGCGTGCAATTTTTCTCACACATTGGACACATGACAGTTTCATTTGCCTCACAGATCTCTTTGCTGCAACAGGAAATCGAGAAAGCAAATGGTTATTCAAAGGCATTGCAATGTTTTTGACATTCATGAGTGTAGACAACATAGGGTGCACACTGCATATTTGTGTCATTGTCTTGTACCTTACATGAGGAAATAGTTCTAAATTTAATGTACTGCAGGCATAAATGGAACATGAAGTGCATGATTTCAGTGACAGTGGAATTTTTATCCTCGATAACTTATTTGCCCCACAATAAGACACCATCCCGAGAGAAGGAAGTAAGCATTACACTACATTATAGCAGTATTTCAAGATTCATGTTTCCTGCAAATCTGGGCAAAACAAATAGGCTGTTACATGGATTATGAAGGTTTAAAGTTTATCATTGTTTACATGTCTTTATTCATTTGGAAGATTTCTATTCCACATTGTCACCCAGTGACTGGCTACAAATACAGCGAAGAGTTAACTTTGGGAAACAATGTAGCCATAAATCAGAGATGAAGAGATATGTCAACCATAGTTGCATTAGGTAAAATATAAAAAGGGCAAAAATCTTTGCAAATAGCAATTATTTTAACACAAACACACAAACACATCTCAGACTGAAACTTCAGAACTGCTGAGGTGATGTTTGGCTGTGAGTATTAACTGTAACTGAAATATCTGGCCAACATTTAACACTGTGTAGTATTATGCAGATTTTTTTAAATGAAATTGATCACAAACCACTAGAGGGAAGACTCCCTTTACCTAAATAGCAGTCAGTTATGTAACTTGAAAAACTGAATTACAATGCTTGCACAAATTTTATTAATCACTGAGAACAGAAAATTTCAAAGTATTGCCAGAATGTAATACAGTCAGCAAACCATGGTGCCAGCTATATATAAAAAAGGATGATGCTTAGTTTTATCTGGTGGCTGTTTGACAGAAACATCTCCTGCAAAATCTGTCATGAAGTTTGTATAAATTGGCATAACAGCCTGTTCCACATATCTGCTTTAAAAAAAAGTGGCACTCTATCCAAACCCAAATACTTTATAGTTCAATTCTGTGATGTAGGAATGTAATTATTTTTTTCTTGCAAGCATGAATAAAGCATTTCAGAACTATTCCTCCCACTGGGAAATGATATGTGCTTTTGTGCATTTTCTGTTATGTTTCAAATTTCAAGTTTCCAAATAATTATGCAAAAAAACACAAAACATTTTTTTGCAAAAATCTAAATCTAAAACAATTTTTGTGCAATTTCATTTTTGTAAAAAATCCCTAACTATCAAAAGTGCCATAAACTAAGCTCTGATATTGTGTGGTCTGAATAACATTCAGAAAAGTTTATTTTGTTGACAAATATATGATACTATGATCCATTCCCTCTCCATATTTCTTATTTGTGAGAGTTAGTGGCCTCAGAAACATTTAGTTTATCATTTGATAACTTTGTATTGACCACATTAAATTAATAGCCATCTCTGGAAGGAATGGCTAGTTTGTCAAACTGACATGCTGTCTTCTTGCATAATGAGCAGCCAGAATGATTATTGTATTTTTGACACTAAGGTTGATGAGAGTTAAAATAATATAATAAATATACTCTGAAGATGGACAATAAATCTTGCAAGGCAAAGACTACAAAACAGAATTGATTAGAGCATTATAAATAATGAGCACCTATTTTTGAAATGTACATTTTCATGATCAATTTTTTTTAGATAGGACATATTATAGTGATTCTGGAAACACAGAATGTAAAGTAATTTAAACATTTGCTTATCTATGTATTCATTTTGGTATTTGATTTGTTTTAGAAGTATTTTAAATGAAATATATAGTTTTGTTCTTATCAATAAAAGTTTAGTACAAGAAAATGATGATTTCATCTACAATTAAAGCAGAATGACAGAAATACAAGCTGTGATCACCTTTTTTGGACTACATTGCACAGAATTGTGAACTCCACATTAAAATAAACATGAAATAGTTTGGATCAGTGGGCACACCCCCGCACCTCTCAGTATATTTTGTTTTTGGTCTCTGATTATTGGGATAGAGTTGTCCTTGTGGATTTTCCTTGAAGAGACCCTGGATAAGACTAGTTGAAAGGGATTGAAGAGGCAGTGGTTAGTAGGTCCTGACAGAGTGACAAGGGAGCCAGTGTGGTATAATATTTTGGGAGTTAGACTGATTCTCAATTCCCCACATGCCCATTGAAACACACTGGGTGATCCTGGGTGAGTCATACAGTCTCAGCCTCAGAAAACTCTGATAGGTTCACCTTAGGGTCACCATGTCAGAAATGACCTGAATACACACAAAAATAAGAGGATGGTTTTACATGCACCACTTTTCCACAGGTCAACCCAGAATGCTGAATATCAGATTGCCCCTGGGGTGGTTTAGCCCCCCCCCCCAGCCACTGCAGAGACAGGAGGGAGTGCTGACTTTTCAGCAGTGTTGAAACTGGACATCCTCTCCTCTCCCATTCTCTTTGTCATGGTGGCCCACAGGCATGACATGAGTCGTGCCAGTTGCTTGTTGCAGTTATTGCTGTATATGCATGTATTTGACTAAGTTTCTGTGGGATCACTACTTGTGTACCTGGTCAATTACAACTCATAGCTGAGTAATTAGAACAATTAAGGATAACAAGCTTGAACCACTCCCTAAATGGGGTATAACTTGGGGAATGTTTGTAATGTTTTTGGGACTTACTGAATCACCGGCTTCAGAATTTACTGAGAGCCTACTATGTTTGTTTCCTTGCACCATTGAAGAAATCTCCAAGAAGATGCATGAATTTAATGCAAAGAACTTTGTGTGAGTTTTGTTGCTTCAAAGAGACTGAGTTTTTTTGAAGCTGCTTGTTTAATTTTCTCCTTGACTCTGCTACTTAAGAGTAAACTTTGATTTTTCCATTTTCCTGGCTTGTTTCTTTTGTTCATTGTGGATGCATAAAAGGGCTGGATAAGTCTGGACAGGACTGCACGCAGTTTATTTTTCCGCAAACCCGTAACAGCAGTGATATTGGCCAAGGTGCCAGAGAAACAGTGGTAAGGAAGAGAGAAGAAATCATTCATTCCTTTTCTTCCTCCCCTCTCCTTTTGCCTTGTTGCTCTGGCCAGCATCACTCCAGGTGATGAGCGACTGGCAGAATCCATGTTGAGCTCGCTGGCTACCATGACAATGAGAACAGGAGAGGAACACAGGATAGTTGTGTATATACAATTGAGGCCAGTTCCATCTTGAAATCTTCTCAACATGGGCACAAAGTTGTGATTTGCTCTGGATTTTGGAGGAGAATTGAGAGCAATCCATGATTTTGGTTCAAGGCCGAGTCAAGCAGCTTTGGTCCTCCCTAATCCTGATCAATTCCATGCGTCATTTAGCCATCACAGAGTTGAATTGCCTACCCTTTGTGCTTTGTGGTCCATGTAAATGTGTCCAGAAGGCTTATAGCTTCTCAAATATGCAAACAGTGACTAGATAGCCCTTTTACAGAGATCACTAACTAAATAAAAAAACTACAGGTGCAATGAAATAGGAACAAGCACACTTTATTGGGGCATACACACACACATACACACAAATAATGATACAAATGCTTATCTAATAAAGGGGTGTGATTTTTGAAAGGTAACTATTCAAAAGAACATACACTACTGCAAACACATATCACTATTCGTCTTGAAACAGATTGTGTATATTCAGTGTACATACAGGCTCCAAGGTTTCATCGGTGTGTATGTGTGTGTGTGTGTGTATATATATATATGTATGAATTTGAATGCAAAGGAGCCTTAAAGCCATTTCACCATTGGAAAATGCTATGAACCTGAAATGGTTTCTAAAATGTCAGTTGTTTCCCAATGGAATATCAATTATGTATTGAAGCTTGTTTAGGAAGGATGGGAATAGATTGAGGCTGGACCTTATACTACCTGTTGAAGCTGTCACTTTAAGAAATAAAATAAGATGTAAGAAGAGTGAGTCAAAAATATTCTGATAGCTAAAAGAAAAAGAGTATAGTAGACGTAAGTCAGCTTTGTGTTTTTTCCAGAGGAATTAAATAGGTTTTCTTTCGCTATCTTACTTTAATTCTATATCAAAAAGGTTTAAGATAGATTTCAATATTTTATTTTATAAGGCCTAACAACAGTTTCATAACATAGTATGTGATGTGTTCATTTAAAAAAATAAGTATTGTTTACTGCTTACCTAACTTGGCTAGAATCCATGGTAAATAAACCATACAGGAAAACAAACAACCCTACAAGAGCAGCAGGAATAAGCATTCCAGTATACCATCCCAACCAGGCGAAATAAAGACCGATTTTCTCTCCAAAATATCTCCTGCATTTAAAAAGGGGTGGGAAAGAAAAGATACATGTTGCTAATTAATTAAAATACATTTTAAGCCAAATCATGGCCATAGAACATTCAGCTAAAAATAAATCACATACTCTTAAGGTTAATGTGCTGTTTGTTTAGAAATAATTTGGACAAGTCCATTTAAGCCAATTCAATCCAATAATTACATTTCTATTGATTACATTTGAGAGAACTGTACTGACATGAAAGAGTTCCACTGAATTCAGCAGCCAAGCCAGAAAGTTGAACTCTAGGTTATATAAATCATGACATGTTGTTACATCTAATTTCACAATTATGGCTTACCTCCCCAGATGCCTCACCTGAAACAAAAGCTGACAAAAGGGATGGAAGAGGAACAAAGAGGAACACAGAAATGGGGAATGCAAACTATGGTTTGTCTGGTCACTTGTAGGACAATCAGTTCATAAACCATGAAATCATAGTTAATATATACTGGGGATATGTTTGATATGAAAATGTGGAGTGTGGCCATTGTCTAAGTACCTAATCAAATCCAGAGGCTGATATTTGTACCACATCCCCCATCGTGCCCACCGTTCATATAACAGATGTCGATGATTTTGAGCTCCATGAGTTTTGATGGGGTGTCTGCTCTTGTGACTCCCCTGGAGAAGACAAAGGAAAAAAAAGATAAGAGATGTAACCTTAGAAAGAAATGGTTTGAAAACTAATATCAGAAATGTGGTTTTATGTCAGATAATAATTTTCATGTATATAGCTGAACAATGCTGACAAAATACAATCTTGAGCTTACTGTTAAAGTTGATGTAGTCATAAACCTTTCCATAAAATGAAAACAGTCCTTTGGAACAAAAACAGTGTGATCCATCCAAAAGTGCTTTGTCTTGAGTATGAAACTGAAATACTTTCCAGCTGGGAAGCTCAGTTAATTATTAATGTGAATTTGCATAGTATATTTATATATAAAGTGTACTGCTGTCTTTATCTAATTTAACTTCACAATAACTCCCAATAAAAACTTGGGAGAGACAGACATCCACTGTATATATTCATGTATAAGTCAACCTCATGTATACGTCAAGGACAGGTTTTGAGGCCAAAGTTATGTAATTTGATATGAATTATGTATAAGTTATAAGAGAATCTACTTTAGTTCCAGGTCTGCTTCAGGGGCCCAGCAACTCCTGGCTGCTGCTCTTATTTCCTATTCCAGATTAATCTAAAGGAAGCACAAGCCCACTCTACTTTCTTGGTGCTTCTTTGAAGGGAAGAGACATTGCTGCCATTTCTCCACTCATGCATGTGGCAACTCATTATTTGAAACACAGGTTTAGTGATGGTTTTTAAGATTCTTTTTAAAGGAATCAAGAAACCTTATTTTTTCTAAAAGTTTTATTCACTGATTGGCTTGATGAGTGTTGTTCAGTTCAAAATTAATAAGGAGCTGGCAAAGAGGAGGATAGTTGGCCCCTTTTCTTCTCCACTTATGTCTAATTGGTGGCTGTCATGTTTGGGTATCGTTCCCAGAAGGAACCCGCTACATATAAACCTATTCATCATTTATGATTAATGATGTGGAATTTACATGATGTGCTACATGTCTTTTGATGCAGCATTTTGAGAAATGTGCAGGATAGGGTTGGGGAACCAAGTGTTTTTAAGGGGTCAAAAAGAGATCAAAAGTGGGTAGAGAAGAAATTCATATTGAACTGGCATGCTGATTTGGCTTTATGCCCAGTATGAACTGTGCAATTTTAAACCATACCAAGGGAACTAGACTGGGGTTGCTCTTTTCTCATACTGACTGTTTTTAGATATTAGTTTTGGATTGTCACCTCTGAGGGATACAGATTGTATGAAGGTTGCTCTTTATGTTCTATAAAAATGGACTGTTTATTCATGATTTTTTTGGCAATAAGAAGAGGATGGCTGGGAAATTATTCCTTTATATTAGAACTAGGAAGTACAAGACTCAAATAACATAGTTACTATAAATGATTTCTTTTGTGTCCAGTTTTGTCATGCAATGAAAGCATAATGCAGCTACAGTTCAAATACAATCTAATGAATGAGAAAGAATGAGAATGAAATTAATTTGTGACTACAATGAGGAATGGTTTCAAGTTACTTTTAAGGATTTTAGTGAAGTACTATTTTAGATGCTGAACCTAATCCTAATTAACTTATCAGGTCTTGGCTTGCATGGCATTGAAATATGCATACACACATGAAACAGAAATGTAACTTCTTACTGAGAAGCATGTATCAAGTGAGACAGCAGGTCATATAGTGAAAAGCATCTAATGTAGTGAAAAGTCATATGATACATACTGTGAAAGTCTGAGGTAAGAGCTATCATGAGTTACAAATAAAGACTTACAAATAAAGGAATGGAAAGAGCTAATTTAAGCTTTATATATAGACTGCAGGAGATGAAAGCAAATTTAGAATGAACATACCATACTTAAAGTACTACTACTTAAACTACCTCATGAGGTGGAAATGCCGCTTCATATGTTCCATTGTTGAGTAATCTGGTAATGCCTAAAGCAGAAAAAGGCAGACATTATGTAACTTAGAAATGATATTAAATTATTTTTGAAGAACAATCTTATTCCTGTATACAAAGTAATTTTCCATGAAATATTCCAGAAAGACCAAAGTTGTTAAACTGAACTGTAGTCTTCAGAAGATACTTTTTTTTTTTTTCAGTGTCAGGAGCAACCGGAGTTGCTTCTGGAGTGAGAGAATTGGCCGTCTGCAAGGACGTTGTCACGACCCAGGCTGCAGAGCACCAATAACCATACACAGAGGCCAGAATCTATCTAATATCTTTATTGTAGGAATATATAAAGTTAATAAAAACAAGTGTAGAAAATAGTCCAGAATTAGACCTTCCAGGAAAGGTCAGAATTAGTCCAAAAAAGCAATGTCCAATAAGAAATATTAAGGTCCAAAGTTGTAATCCAATAACCGAAACACTCACTTTGCCAAGCAAAGAGAGGGGAGATGACAAGGTCCTTTAGTCCATGAAACTTGAGCGAGGCTAGGAAATAACTTGATACTTGAAACAAGGCTTGAACGTGGAACAAGGTAACTAAGAACAAGAACAAGGTCCGTGGAATAACTTGATAAATCCGTGGAACAAGGCAAGGATTGATCCTGGGAAACAAGGCAAAGTCCGTAGATAAACAAAGGCTGGGAAGCAAGGCGAAGGCTGGATAGCAAGGCAAGGCTTGAGCAGGAGCGAGGCTTGAACCGGAGCGCGCTGTCCAGACACAACTCGCTCCGTAGGCTGACGAATTGACTCCGCGAAGTTACTACGCGGGTAAAACACCTAAATAGAGTCTAGCTTCCCGCCGAAGCAGTTCTCTGGGAATCAGAACCGAAAGCTAACTCTGAGACCAGATGTGAGACTCCCCAAAGATTCTCACGAGAAGCAGTCTTAATTGGCCACATTCTTAGCTGCAATCCTCGCACTCCTGCGCGAAGCTGAATCCAAACTTCTCTGTTGTTTACAAAACTCCCGGCGCAAGAATACGGGAGAAGTAGGCTCTGGGCTTGTTTGACATACTTCTGGGAGACAACTTTCTTGCAGGTGCAAGGTTCCCAGATCTGCCTGGGAAAGATCTGGCAGAGAGGAATCCAGTTCAGACTGGGAAGGTAAAAAACCCAAGTGTTCATCTTCATCAGGAATTACAATGTCCTGAGCAGGACTACAAGGCCCATGGGTCATCACACTATCCCCCTCCTCAAGGCCCCTCCCAAACTGGGGCCCTCTCCCCGAGGCGCGAGGTCGCGGTTTGGTGGGATAGGTCTGATGAAAGCGACGGGTTAGATCAGGAGCATGGACTGTGGAGGCGTCTTCCCAGGAGCGTTCCTCAGGGCCAAAACCCACCCAGTCAATGAGATATTGTAGGCGGCGGCGGTGAAAGCGAGAATCCAAAATGTCCTCAACCTCGAACTCCTCCTCCCCATTCATCAAAACAGGAGGGGGGGCCGGTTGGTCTGTATCAGGACGCACACCATCCGCCGGAAGGAGCAGGGAACGGTGAAACACTGGGTGAATGCGCATTGAACGCGGAAGTTGGAGTTTGAAAGTCACGGGGTTTAATTGCGCCACCACTGGATAGGGGCCAATGAAACGGGCATCTAACTTCCGGCAAGGGCGGTGGGAGGGCAGAAAGCGAGTGGACAGGAAAACCCGATCTCCTACCTTGATTTCGGGGCCCGGCTGGCGATGTTTGTCAGCGTGGCGTTTATAGTCCTCCTTGGCTTGGTCCAGTTGCTGGAGCAAAAGTTGTTGCACCGCTGTGAGTTCCTGCAGCCAATCCTCTGCTGCGGGAACCTCTGAAGTTTCAATGACAGGGGGAAAGAAACGTGGATGGAAGCCGTAGTTTGCAAAGAACGGCGTTTCTTTTGTAGAAGCTTGAACTCCATTGTTGTAGGCAAACTCAGACAGTGGTAACAGAGAAGCCCAATTGTCCTGTTGATAGTTTACATAACAGCGAAGATACTGCTCCAAAGTGGCATTGGTGCGCTCCGTTTGCCCATCTGTTTGGGGATGATGAGCTGAAGATAAGCGAGAGTCTATGCCCAATAGTTTTTGTAGTGCCTTCCAAAAACGAGAGGTGAATTGAGATCCACGGTCTGTGACTAAACTCTTGGGCAATCCATGTAGTCTGAAGACATGTTGAAGAAATAGATCCGCAGTTTCCTTGGCCGTGGGGAGGCCTTCGCAGGGAATGAAATGGGCTAACTTGGTGAATAGGTCCACCACCACTAAGATCGTGGTGAATCCACAGGAAGGTGGTAGGTCAGTGATGAAATCCGCGGAAATTATTTCCCATGGGCGAGATGGGGTAGGAAGGGGGTGTAAAAGCCCTGAGGGCTTCTCCCTTCGTATCTTGGAGCGCTGGCATACTGGGCAGGTGTTGACATATTTTTCCACATCCTTGCGGATCTTGGGCCACCAAAAATCCCTTAGGATCAAATGCATAGTTTTAAATAGTCCGAAGTGTCCTGCTGGTTTGCAGTCATGACACAGACGAAGCGCTTTTTCCCTGCCCGGTCCGGGTGGGATATAGACATGATTTCTATAGCAGAGCAGCCCATCTTTAAGCGAAAAGGGGAAATGCAGACCTTGGCGAAGTTGGTCCTGCGCCCAGGCATCTGCTTGCTGACTAGCCCTGATTTCTTGAGCACAGATGGGTCCTGGAGTAGGGGAAGTTGAACCAATGGGAATGGATTTGGTGTTCCCCACCGTGAGCGTGGCAAAGTTCTCAGGTTGTAGCAGTTGGGATTCAAAGGTCTCCTTGCGTCCTGCAGCGTATTCCGGTTTACGTGACAGGGCGTCTGCTTGCTTGGTTTGGGCTGGGGTCACATAATGGATCTGGAAGTTGAAACGTTCAAAGAATAAAGCCCAACGTTGCTGCCTCTGATTTAGTTTGCGGGCAGTTCTTAGATGTTCTAGATTACGATGATCAGTGTGGACTTCAATGGGAAATTTGGCCCCTTCTAGCCAATGTCTCCAAGTTTCAAAGGCTGCCTTTATGGCCAGTAGTTCTTTTTCCCAAATGGTGTAATTCCTCTCTGGTGTGGTTAGTTGACGAGAATAAAAGGCACAGGGGTGGAGGTGATCTCCCACCGGTTGTAAGAGTACAGCCCCAATTGCCACATCAGAGGCGTCCGCTTGCACCACAAAAGGGGTTCCAGGATTTGGGTGCTGTAGAATTGGCTGGGAGGTGAATAGTTTCTTTAGTTGCTGGAACCCTTTCTCTGCTTGATCAGTCCAGCGGAAAGGCTGCTTTCCACGGATGCAGCTAGTGATGGGGTCGGACCAGCGGGCAAAATCTGGAATGAACTTGCGGTAGTAGTTCGCGAACCCCAAGAAACGCTGCACCTCTTTCTTGTTAGTTGGCGCCCGCCATTCCAATACTGCTGAAACTTTGGCTGGATCCATGGAAAGCCCTAGAGGCGAGATGCGGTAACCAAGGAAATCTACCTCTTGTAGATCAAAAGCGCATTTTTCCAGCTTGGCATAAAGTCCATGATCCCGCAATCGTTGTAACACCATTTTGACGTGGTTCTCATGTTCTGATTGTGATCTGGAAAACACCAAAAAATCGTCCAGGTAGATTATCAAGAACCTGTCTAGATAGTCCTGAAAAATGTCATTGACAAAATGCTGGAACGTTGCGGGGGCTCCGCATAAACCGAAATTCATAACTCGGGACTCAAATAATCCGAATTTGGTCTGGAAGGCGGTCTTCCACTCGTCCCCTTCCCTGATGCGAACTAAGTTGTAAGCCCCCCGAAGATCCAGCTTGGTGTAAACCTTGGCTCCTCGAAGCCGATCCAGTAGATCCGAGATTAAAGGCAGGGGATAGCTGTTCCGCTTGGTGATATTGTTCAATGCTCTGTAGTCCACCACCAAGCGTAGTTCCCCTGACTTCTTCTTCACAAACATCACTGGGGAGGCGGCTGGGGATTGAGAGGGTCTGATGAATCCCTTGCGAAGGTTTGTCTCTAGGAATTCCCTGAGAGCTTCTTGCTCTGGTTCAGTCAGGGAGTAGAGATGCCCTCGCGGGATCGGGGCCCCCTCCACCAAGTCAATGGCACAGTCATAAGGTCTATGTGGGGGTAATTTTTCGGCTTCTTTCTCATTGAATACATCCCAATACTCGGAGTACTTCTTTGGCAAGGTGATGATGGGCTCGGTGTCTGTGGCATGGCATACCTTGGCTACGAGGCAATGGTTTGGGCAGTACGGTGAAGCAAACTGCAGTTCTCTGTTGGACCAGGAGATGTTAGGGTCGTGGAGAGTCAGCCATGGAATTCCCAAAATCACAGGGAAATGGGGGACCTCGGTAACAAAGAAGGAAATCTCTTCCATATGTTCCCTTATCCACATCCTGGTGGGTTCCGACCACTGACTTACGGGGCCCGTCTTGAGGGGACGGCCGTCTATGGCTTGCACCACACGGGCATTCTTGAAATCATGATATTGTAATCCCAGAGAGTCGGCATACTCTCTATCGATGAAATTGTTGGTAGCTCCAGAGTCTATCATGGCGTGGATCATGACGGGTCCCCTTTTTGCTGACCATAATGTGACCACGAGAAGGAACAGGACCCCGGTTGGCGGCTCTTGGATGGATTTTTTGACCGGGTTGGCGAGCCCCTCTACACCCGGTCGTTGGCTTCCCCCGCCGGCTGTGTGCCAGTCGGCTCAGACGCCTTCGTCTCCGTGGAGGACGCCGCCGCAAGACGGGCGGCAGGCTTCCCTTTGGCTGGGCACTCTCTGGCGAAGTGGCCCCCGTTCCCGCAGTACCAGCAGAGGTTTAAGCGTTGACGACGGGCCTTCTCGGCGGCATCTAGTCTGGGACGCACATTGCCCAACTGCATCGGCACCTCCTCGCCTCCTCTGGGGTATGGGGTTGGCGGTGGGGGTCTCCACACCGGACGTGGCTGAACGCTGGCGGGAGCGGGGGGTTTTGCCCCGGCTCTACTGCCCTGGCCTCGAACCCACTGTTTCCTGTTGGCAATCATGACTTCAGCCCGTAAACATTGATCAATGAGTGCCTCGAGGGTCTGGGGAGGATCCACCTTGGAGATTTCTTCCAGCATTTCAATGTTGAGACCCTCCCGGAATTGTCCCCTGAGGGCTACATCGTTCCAGCCGGTGTTGTGGGCCAGCACTCGGAACTCGGCTATATACTGAGACATAGGTCTGTCTCCTTGGAAAAGGCGACGGAGTTTGTGACCGGCTGCCTCCAAATTGTCCTCGATTCCCCAAGTCTCCTTGAGGTGGTCCAAGAAGTGTTGCGCTGATCTTAGGTGTGGAGAGGCTTGGTCGAACAGTGCCGTCGCCCAGCTGGCCGCTGGCCCGTCTAGAAGACTGTAAACCCATGCCACTTTGATGTCTTCTTGGGGAAACTCGGCAGCACGGGCCTCCAGATAAGCTTGACATTGGCGACGGAAGACATGAACCTTAGAAGCTTCTCCAGTAAACTTGGTTGGCAACGCCATGGCCGGAAGACGAACTCCGCGTTCCTTCAAACCCCTTATTTCTCCATCCTGTGCATTGAGCTTATCACGGATTCGGTCCACCTCTTCCTTGTCGATGGTGTAGGTAATCGGCTGGCCGCTCGGCCCAGGTACGGTTCCGGTAGACATTCTGGCCGAGGTTAATTGGTGCTTAGGGTGGCGGAGTCAAACTGTCACGACCCAGGCTGCAGAGCACCAATAACCATACACAGAGGCCAGAATCTATCTAATATCTTTATTGTAGGAATATATAAAGTTAATAAAAACAAGTGTAGAAAATAGTCCAGAATTAGACCTTCCAGGAAAGGTCAGAATTAGTCCAAAAAAGCAATGTCCAATAAGAAATATTAAGGTCCAAAGTTGTAATCCAATAACCGAAACACTCACTTTGCCAAGCAAAGAGAGGGGAGATGACAAGGTCCTTTAGTCCATGAAACTTGAGCGAGGCTAGGAAATAACTTGATACTTGAAACAAGGCTTGAACGTGGAACAAGGTAACTAAGAACAAGAACAAGGTCCGTGGAATAACTTGATAAATCCGTGGAACAAGGCAAGGATTGATCCTGGGAAACAAGGCAAAGTCCGTAGATAAACAAAGGCTGGGAAGCAAGGCGAAGGCTGGATAGCAAGGCAAGGCTTGAGCAGGAGCGAGGCTTGAACCGGAGCGCGCTGTCCAGACACAACTCGCTCCGTAGGCTGACGAATTGACTCCGCGAAGTTACTACGCGGGTAAAACACCTAAATAGAGTCTAGCTTCCCGCCGAAGCAGTTCTCTGGGAATCAGAACCGAAAGCTAACTCTGAGACCAGATGTGAGACTCCCCAAAGATTCTCACGAGAAGCAGTCTTAATTGGCCACATTCTTAGCTGCAATCCTCGCACTCCTGCGCGAAGCTGAATCCAAACTTCTCTGTTGTTTACAAAACTCCCGGCGCAAGAATACGGGAGAAGTAGGCTCTGGGCTTGTTTGACATACTTCTGGGAGACAACTTTCTTGCAGGTGCAAGGTTCCCAGATCTGCCTGGGAAAGATCTGGCAGAGAGGAATCCAGTTCAGACTGGGAAGGTAAAAAACCCAAGTTTTCATCTTCATCAGGAATTACAATGTCCTGAGCAGGACTACAAGGCCCATGGGTCATCACAGACGTTGCCCAGGGGACGCCCGGATGTTTTGATGTTTTTACCATCCTTGTGGGAGGCTTCTCTCATGTCCCTGCATGGAGCTGGAGCTGATAGAGGGAGCTCATCCACACTCTCCCCAGGTGGGATTCGAACCTGGCAGCTTTCAGGTCAGCAACCCAACCTTCAAGTCACTTAGTCCACTACGCCATCTGGGGGCTCCAGAAGATACTTATTACTTATCATTGGACATTTTGTAAAGACCATGTAATGTGCGCATTAAACACAGCTTTCCACAATGAACAAATTACCTGTTGGTCATTCAGATTACTAATGGTTATCCAGAGCTTTGACGTCAATAAATAAATGGCACAGTGATCTATGCTTCATTGCTTTTTTCAATATCCACATTAACAAACGATCAGGAGAATATCAAGTAGCTTTTTGGGCTTATATGAATGTATTCATTTGACTGGAAAGACACTAGCATGGGAACATGTCACTCTGTACCAGGGCCATTTGCAACAATGCCATGAATTTATAAGAGTATATATTGCACACAGAAATTAACCAAAACAATGGGCCAAAAGAAATGCCAATATCTTTTTAAGCGTAGGGATGGCTCTTCCTTAACAACTGCTACAGGGACAACTCAACTCTCAGCTGAAAATAGCAGCAAGTAAAAGGGAGTCACTGGACCTTCCATGGCCTGCTCTGCTCAGTGGCTGAAGCAGCCCAGGAAGCAAGAGCTCATCAAATATTCCTGCTTTGCCTGCCTTCTGGACTATGAGAACTTCTGCCTGAAGCCTTATCAGCTGTGTCTGCTGTGGAGGAAGAGGCCAGAAACCAGAGGGGCTCCATCCAGCTCTTCTGCTGCCTGACTGGTCTTCTTATGAGTAGACTACACCCCAGGCCCATTCCATCTGGGTGTGATTCAACAGTCTCCAAGGAGGAAGCAGTATAAAACCAAGCCCACAAGGCTTGGAATGACTTCTTTTATTTTACTGTATATTGTATATTGTTTGTGGTAAAAACAGCTCATTGGGTGGATAATGATTGCTCTGGGACTGTTACACCAGCTGGCGGTGAGAGAGCCAGATGAAGGACTAGGTAGTAGTGAGAGGGCTACCCAGAACCATCTAGCCGGCTGCAATGCTGCCGCCCTGGTGGGAGTAGGATGCTACTGAACTATCTAAATAATCAGCCAGCTCAATTTGGAATACACTCATTGACTGTGTGTTAAGAGTTGTACTGATGTCTTATGATCTGTCTTTTGTGTTTCCATTTTTTGTTTTTGGTTGTCTCTTTGGCGCTGTATTGTTTGTATTTAATTTAGGACAGATGAAGATATGGTGATGGCAGGATCACATGCCCATATCGAGAAAGGAGAGAAAGGTGTTTAATACCTATCTCAACTTCCAAACACCCTGCCAGCCTGGGGAACTTGGAATGAGCCACAAAACCTCATATTGCTCTTAAGTAATGCCAGGTCAGTGAAAAATAAGATACATATAATTTTATATGAGCTCCTCAAAGATGAGGGAGCTGACCTAGCATGCTTCACTGAAATTCAACTGGGAGATGATAGCAGTCCAACCTGGGCCAGGCCCTCCTAGCTGAGTGCTGCATCAGTGAGCGGGTGAGGGAAAGTGAGCTGTTCAGAATAGTTAGAGGTTAAACTCAGGTACCCTCCCCTCTGAACCCATTATTAGAACCTTCAGTAGCTCACTATGATGCGTTTAACAACTATTTTGCAGATAAAATCTCTCACATAAGAACTGATTTAGATAAAATCACTGGAGCAGAGGCCAACAATGAGGTATCCAGCAACTCTATGAGTGGGATTACAATGGATCAGTTTCTATTGGTGAGTACTATTAATGTGAACAAGCTGCCGGGGCAAGTAAGCAGGACAACCTGTTTTCTTGATCCTTGTCCCTCTTAGCTGATCATCCAGGGAAGAGATGCAATTCGAACTCAAAAACAACAAATTATTAATACATCTCTCAGACCTTAAAGGAGAGACAGTTCATGAATGCAAAATGAGCTTTTACTGGTTATAAAGTCTGATGCATTTCAGCCGGAAACTTTTTGGGGGAGGATGGCATTTAAAATTAAAGCTGCAGAAATTTCTGAACTGAATTTTGTAGCTGCTGCTTTAGAGATTTCTGCAACTTTCAAGGACAAGTGTAACGATGATATAAAGAACTGTCTTCTTTTTTTACTTACCAATACCAATTTGCCAGAAAACTGTGTTACACTATTAGGACAGCTTTTATGCCCCTAAAAACACCACAATAATATATTGTTAAAATATTCTACTAATACAGATGTGGGATTAACATAGATGAAACAAGGGCAATTCAATCTCTTCTCTTCTTCCACTGACTGAGTTAACTGTGTGTAAACCACTCTGAGTCCCCTCGGGTAGATAGCGTGGGTTATAAATAAAGTATTATTATTTTAAACTACCTTTATCATTTGAACTCAGTTACCAGCAACTGATGTACTGTAAGCTTAGGATAAAAGAAAGAAGTGGAGAATCAACAGCACAGAGAATCTGGTACTGTTGAAAAGCAACTGAAAAATTGGACAATACAGGATTAATACTTGTAGTGTCTCAGAGACCCCCGAGTCATGACCCCATCGCTATTATGGAGCAGACCGAAGAAGAGATGGGGTTTCTGCCATTTCCGCTTGATTCCGTTCCTTTCCAGGTGCCCACTGTGGACAGTTCTAGCTCCAGAGAATGTTAGTTTTGACTGCCGATTGTTTTGGGAGGCTTCGCGCGCGGAAAAGCAGATTTCGAGAAGGAGCGCTCGTTTAACAGAGAAAGCAAGCGTTAATTAAGCTGGTTCCCTTGAGAGTTTTCAGGGAGGACTGCATCTGGCAAAGTTGTTGACTTTGGTCATTTTCCCTTGGGAAAGAGCTCAGACACCTGGTTGAGGAGGAGAGCAAAGTCCCATAAAAGTTCTGGGCACCAAATAGATTTTGCGGTGTTCAACGTGTCAGTTGAGGAATTCACATCGACCCTAGTTCTGCAGCGCACTACTCTCGAGTAGACTGGCGTTGCGTCTTCATCTCCCTGCCAAGCCTGGACAGCGATTCAGCTTTACCACGACTAACTTTGCCTTTCCTTGCATCCTAGCCTCGGATTCGAGCCCTGGAACTCTTGACAGCTCCTGCCTTAATCCCCACTCAAACAGTCTAAAGGTTTGAGTGTGTTTCGGTTATTGGATTTTAAACTTTGAACTCTAATACTGGACATCTACTTTCATATTACTGGACTATATTTGACCTTTCCTGAAAGCTCTACTGCTGGACTAAATACTCTGCTTATTTTTAGTTGTCTCCTTATTTTCCTTAATAAAGATATTAGATTGTTTATTGGCCTTCGTGTCTGATTCCCAGTGCTCACGCTGCCCTGAGGTGTCACAATACTGTTCCTGCTAAATTGGGATAGCTGGAGAATAGGTTATTCCAGATATGGTTTCACTATCTATATATATAAAAGAGTGATGGAATCAGGGCACCGGACAAAACAGCAAAACTACAGGCCCCCCAACCTCGAAATTTGACAACACAACCCATCATCCACGCCTCTAGGTTGATATAACAAAAAGAAAAGAAAAATAAAGTCCTAATTAGAGGGAGAGCAATAATTGTTTTTATCCAATTGCTGCCAGTTTAGAGGGCTAATCTCTGCCCACTTGGTCTCCTAGCAACCAGCCAAGGGACAGCCAGGTTTCAGTTAGGGGACAGGCAGATTTAGGCCTCACTGAGTCTTCTTCCACAGATTATCTAATTTGCACTGGATTATATGGCAGTGTAGACTCAAGGCCCTTCCACACAGCTATATAACCCATTTAGAATCTTATATTATCTGCTTTGCACTGGATTATCTTGACTCCACACTACCATATAATCCACTTCAGTGTGCATTTTATACAGCTGTGAAGAAGGGGCCTCATATAATCCAGTTCTAAGCAGATAATTTAAGATTATCTATATACAGTAGACTCTCACTTATCCAACATAAACAGGCCGGCAGGATAAGTGAATATGTTGGATAATAAGAAAGGATTCAGGAAAAGCCGATTAAACATCAAATTTGGTAATGATTATACAAATTAAACACCAAAACATCATATTATACAACAAATTTGACAGAAAAAGTAGTTCCATGTGCAGTAATGCTATGTAGTAATTACAGTAGAGTCTCACTCATCCAACACTCGCTTATCCAACGTTCTGGATTATCCAACACATTTTTGTAGTCAATGTTTTCAATATATCGTGATATTTTGGTGCTAAATTCATAAATACAGTAATTACTACATACCATTACTGCGTATTGAATGAATACAATCTGGCTCCAAGTATTCAAAAACACTAAAATCAGATATATAAAAATTAATGTGGTATAATAAAACAGAACAATACAATCTCTAAAATCAGAACACTAAATAAAGAACAACACTCTGAAAACAGGGGAATTCCACACAGGAAACGATCAGGGCCAGCTAACACCTCCCAACAAAGTATTCACATCATCAAAGTCTGGCAAATCCTCTGTTTTCTCAGGGCCACAGACAGTAGAAGCACATAAAATATCGCAAACAACACCACTCTGAAAACAAGGGAGTTCCAGACAGGAAACAATCAGGGCCAGCTAACACCTCCCAACAAAAAATTCACTCAGGGAGGAAACAGCCAGGCTTTAAAGCTGCAAGGCCATTACATCCTAATCATTTTTCCTAATTGCAGCATTCATACTTGCCTCCAACAGACAAAAAAAACAATCAGAAATATTGTATATTCACAACCTTTAGGAAACAATATCTCCTGATGGCGCAGCGTGTTAAAGCGCTGAGCTGCTGAACTGCTGGACCGAAAGGTTTGAATTGGGGGAGCGGAGAGAGCCCCCACTGTTAGCCCCAGCTTCTGCCAACCCAGAAGTTCAAAAACATACAAATGTGAGTGCATCAATAGGTACTGCTCCGATGGGAAGGTAACGCCGCTCCATGCAGTCATCCTACATGACCTTGGAGGAGTCTACGGACAGTGCCGGCTCTTCGGCTTAGAAATGGAGATGAGCACCAACCCCCAGAGTCAGGGGAAAACGTTTACCCTTTACCTTAACTACCACCAATTCCTCAATACTTTATTTCCCATACCACCATACTTCGCCACAGCAACGCGTGGCCGGGCACAGCTAGTGCAGTTATATAAGGGCAGTATGATTATGGTAGTTTATTTATTTATTTACAGTATTTATATTCCTCCTTCTCACCTGAAGGGGACTCAAGGCGGATCACATTGTACACATATAAGGCAAACATCCAATGCCATATAACATAGAACAGAGACAGAGACAGATGCAATTTAAACCTTCTCCAGCTTCTAGCTTCCTGAGGGTATGCTTGATTCCGGCCACAGGGGGAGCAGCTGATTCATCATCCACTGTGACAGCAACTTCCTCATTCCAACAGTGGCTGGATGATTTTTATAGTGTCATAAATTAGCCTCCCCACATATGGGTGGTACCTAAATTTCCTACTTGATAGATGCAACTATATTTCAGGTTGCTTAGATCAGCAACAAACAGGGGCTATATTTTATTTTTTTAATTGTCAGGTGCTCACCCCCACACAGGCTGGCCTTGAACTCATGACCTCTTGGTCAGAGTGATTTATTGCAGCTGGCTGCTAATCAGCCTGCGCCACAGCCCGGCCCAATGTAAGGAATAAGAGTTCTCCCATTTCATTCTCCTGTCTTTGAAATAACTAGGAGGCCTTCTGGGAAAAGCACTTGTTTTGCTATGGAAGGTAAGCACACAGGAAGGTAAGCACACAAACACACAGTTTTATGATTTTTTACCCATTTTTGATTTTCCATCTTCATACTTTGTTCTTTGCAGCATATGGTGCACTATTCTACTTCTGGTGGAGTTGCTGAAGAAGCTGTCTTTGTTGTTTATTGTAAAACTGTTAAAAAGATAGCTGTTGTCAACTAATTTCCAAAGCAGCTGACAAAATAACAGCAAGCAATACATTTCACAATGAATCCATGTTTTCCATACTTCTAGCATGAGGTCCGAGAACTTTAGAATATTATATATTTGGTTACACAGTTTATAGACCTCCCAATTTAATTTGACAAAATTGCAATAAAAACAAATTGAATCCAATATAACATGTTATAAACTTGAAAATCATTTGAAAAGAGAAAACAAGCAACAGCAGGAAAAAAAATCCAAAATCTGTAAAGGGAGGATATAGTCACTGTTGCCTCCCCTGCTGTCTCCCTGTTTATACCTTGCTCTGAGAGGTTTGTTCTCAATGTGAGGCATTGCTGGTCAGGGAAACAAACCATCCTTGCTATTGCAGCATAGGCAGTCTAAGGAAAGTATTTTCTACAGATCTTTGCTCTGACAACCTTTGTGAGATGGGCCTGGAGTGTCCATCCCATAATGCTTCACACTGAGAATCCCTCAGATCAGGACATTAGACTAGCTAATCCTGCTCCAACTACCCCTCCCAAGCAGGTTTTGAAATATTAAGAATTGCAGGAACAAATCAGAATTGTGAAAAATTGCAACCCCCCTCCCCACTCATATATGCCAAGCTTTCCAGACTGAGCAGAAGAATCTAAATAAGTGTAATATGCCATGTAACCAGGTAACCTTCTGAAACCCCATCTTCTACAAAAGCATTAAAGGTGAAGGAGTTCTTTCTAGTTTCACTCAGGCAACCATAAAGTTCTATCAACAGGGGAGCACAAACTGGAAACCACCCTTTGGTGCCCTTTTCACACTAGTCAACTATTTCACTAGGGTTTCAAGCTATGGAATCTTGTGATTTGCAAACTAGAAATACTAGAATTCCACAAAATATATCCATGGCAGTTACATTGGTATCAAGCCTGTGAGTTATAAACTAATATTTTAGCTGGTTCTAAGCCAACGGGCTAGCAGGCATGAGGATCAAAAACATATTCACTTGGTTTACCATTTGCTCTAACAAAATTCAATTGACTGCAACCGCAGCAATATGTTTTTATATGAAACTGCATTTCACAGACATAAAATTATGGCTTTATGAAAAACATTGAAAAATATCATTTTTGGTTTAAGTGAGAAATTGAATTTGTCCCCTATGATTTAGGGTAATGTAAGAGTCTTTCGAAAGTTTTCAGATTAGTATGACTATCTTAGGAGAGCTGCAGTGTTATTCTTGGAAGAGAAAATCAAATCTCCCAAGTGGAATTATGTTGGCGAAAGTCTTGGTCTAGAAAATATTTGTTGAATATAGACTCTATTTCTAGATGACATAATTTTTAGAATATGATTTCCATTCAGTTTTGACACCAGCCATCTGTTAATGAGGATTGTTGTTGTGTCACCCGCTGGGGGAAAATGAAATATTAATGTGGGTGTCTTATTCATATGAATAATTTTAAACCACCACTTACTGATGTATGCGTGCACGACTGAAGGGTGCTGTGTAGCAATCTGTTTCTTCCAAATCAGGAAGTGCTTCTTTGTCAAGTTTCATAGGATTTCTGGGCAACCAGCTCTTCAATTCCCTCATATTCCTTTGCAAACTGAAAAAAATACAAGAAATACGTTGTTTTGTTGTATTTTTCATTATGTACTTTGAAGTACTGGAACAAATATTGAAAGGGAAAGATGAGAATGGAATAGTTGTAGTCTCTATAATGTTCTTCATTTCAGAATGGTGGAAATAATCACGAAACCAAGGGATAAAACCATTAACAGACTAATGAAAAAATAAGTCCCATTGAATATTTGCCCCCGGATAAGTGCCTGTAGGATTGCCAACCAATGATCAAGCCCATCAGAGCTTTAATTTGAAAATGAGAAGAACCTGATGGATTGATATTATGTTCGGAGTGAAGAACATAAGATCAAATGCAGAGTTGTGGAATGACCATATGACCCATCATCCCCCACTGATGTTATAATTGGCCATGCTAGGACTCATGCAAATTGCAGTTCTGTAACATTCCCCAGGATTGCCCTCAAAAATGAAGTTTGTGTTGCTATTGTGAAAGTATTATTTGTTTGGAGCATTCAAATCTATCATTTGTTTTGGACATTAAAATGTATGACTTTTTTCAGGCATTGAAATAACCCATGCCAACCTCTATTAAGAAACAAGAAGTGGGTCATACAGTAAAAGGTTGATTCTTATTCAGAATATCAACCATCCATCCTTGCCCAATTCCAGGAATCTCCATTTAATTTCCCTTCTCTGTGGTTTCTCGTCACTTCTCACAGTCAGTCAGGCAGCTCCTATAAAGCGGATCCAACTTTGCTGCTCTTCAAAGGATGAAAGGCCACTGGCAAATATGTCAACTGGGGAACACCGTGATGTCAAGCAAGTGTGTATGTGGGTTGAGAATTGAAACTGCCCCACCCACACTATAGGAGTAAGAGCTTAAAGCAAAATAACTTAAACTTTGTGGTTGATTCCTTTTCTTTTGGCTCCATCCATAATTTAAATGTCTGCTCCCTCCAACAAATTATCTGAAACTGTATTCAGCTCTGAGGGTGAAAAGTGCATCTAACACTTGCTTTAAAACAAAGTACAAGAAGAGGCATTCACTTATCGGCTATGAGAGCACAAAAAAAACAACATCAAAAATCCTGCTGCATGCAGAAAAAGATTATCTTCAGTCTGTTTTCTCAGGTAGCAGGGTAAATGAAACAGTGCATTAAATCAACATCTAGACAATAAAACCTATTTTTCAAATAATAGAAATTTAATATTTTTAGAAAAGAAAATCAGAACATTGCAATCAAAATCTTTTTCCAGCATCCATCTATTCATCTTTTTTCCTATCACTATAAGAAACATTTGCATTTTCCCTGACAGTTCAGTAGTGTAAAGTAAAGCTCATTAGGCTAAATCTGTAGTCAAAACTGCAATCTGCATATATACATATAATACTTTCCAAAACAATGCTGTTAATATTTTAGCAGTTACATGCAGATGAGTACAAATGGACAAAGAATGGTAAATGAATGCAGAATGTTGGTGGATGAAATATGTTTTTGGTTCAGTCGAAACAATTTTTGCAAATATTATTTAAATGGTTATCACTGTGTTAGAATAACAAATTAACCAGTTTTAACCTACCTGTATCTTTAAAATCAAAGAGGACATTTAAAAAAGTGTCTGAAAATAACAGAACTTAGGAAAAAAAAATACATTTTAGGACCACAAATTCAAGAATCACCTACCTATTCAGTATGAGATTCTTTGGTATACATTTTTAAAAACAATTTTTGGCTTTGGGAAAAGATATGTAAATCTGACCAATATGCACAATTACAGAGAGGAGGGAATACCTATAAAATATGTTCCAGATTTACTAGCAACAGATGTTCTCTTATTTTGTTTCAGGTTGAATGTTTTATAAATTGATGGCATCTGAAGACAGCTACCAATGTGGATCTGATTTTCCAAAGTGCACCCTAATTTCTAAAGCATAATGCAAGAGGTCACTCTATGAACCTTATCACATTAAGTGAGGGATTTGCCACACGTCGTAGTGAATGCGTGGGATCCCAGCGGGGGGCGTGGAGAACCCATCGCCCCACATCACTAGACTTACTATGGCCCCATCCCAGAGGGAGAAGTTTCCCACTTCCCCTCATTTTAACAAAGGCAACACTGGAAGCCTCCTGTGTTGCCGCCACAGTGGCATAGTCCGCTTGCTCTCCCTTTTCGCCACAGAGCGCAGCCGGAAGTAGATGTGTGTCATGTAATGGGCTTCGTGGTGAAGGGGGAGAGCAAGTGGCATACAACAGGGAAATTGTGCCATCTCATGAGGTCATAAGTCTACAATTCATGGAAAGGCAGAGAACCTAGAAAGGTTCCTTTTTGGGACTATAATTTCCAGAATCCTCAGATATCTGAGGCAGCGGTCATGAATTTCAGACCATTCTATGGATTCTGAATAGTGTATGTATCTAGATTCATAACAGAATTTCCACAATTGTAAATCTACTTGGGGGAAGCAGGAGGAGGCTGAATTAAATTTGGATATTCAACCAAATGAAATAGGAGACAAACAAGTAGTTACTCTGATATGGGAATTGTGGGTCCTGTAGAGCCAAGAGGAACTTTTCCAAGTTCCTCAGTGGTGTTACCATTTCTGTCCCATGAGCAGCTGCTTAAGGTAAGATACAGAAACAGATGTGTGTGGAAGAGGTTCATATTGTCCTGTTAAGAGAAAGAATCATATACAGGATGTTTTGAAAAAGAACTCCCTATTCACCATTGAAATTAAATGGTGAATAGGGAGTTCTTTTTCAAACACCTTGTATATAATGGGCCCTTGATAGCCACTGGAGTTTGGTTCAGGACCTTCCATGCATACCAAAATCCATGGATGCTCAAGTCCCATTATATACAATGACATAGTAAGATCATGTTTCTAATAAAAGTGGCAAACACAAGGTTTCCTTTTTGGATTTTTGAACAATGTTTAAAGCCATGGATCATTGAATCTGTGAATACATAATCCATGGGTACAGAAGGCCAATTGAATGTCTGTTCCTTTACTGCCCCCTTGTTTTCAGAATCAAAGCCCCACTGAATGTGAACATTGATCAGAATATGAACATGGATCATTTTATATCACTTCCAACTGTGCCATAACATATCAAACCTCACAGACCAGATGTTTCAAATCCAGTAAATTCACATCACCTTGAAGATTATGCATTCCAGTGGAGACAAGTTACACATTCAGATGAGAGTAATCTAATGCTGAGCAATGATTAAATGATAAATGAAATGTGCATGTAGGTCCATCAGAGAGGCACACATCACAATATGCAAATACAATTCAATTTTATGATGCCTAGAAAAAAAACCCTGCTCATTGAACTGTAATAAATATGCTTAGTCTTCAGTGTGAAAATAAATCCATAAACTCAGGAACAGTAGGAGAAGAATAGATGATGTCACAAAGTTAGCAGGAACCAGTTCACATCACCATTTCTGTCATGCGATAATTAAAATGTTTTGAACCTAATACAGTTTATTTTGATTGTGGCATTGTTTACTTATATAATCAATCAAATTAATCAGCTTAATAATATGGAAATGCTTGGGTTTTTTTTTTGTTATGTGGCTATCCTGAACAATATATTTATTGGAAAAGTGGGATATGACTAATCAGTATATACACAATCATCTTTTAATTGACAAAGACTACAGTTTTGTATTCTTTGACCTGGGAGTTAGCCCCACTGGACACAGTGGTTTATAATGTCTGTGCAGACATCCATAATATTCCAAAAAGGGCCCCCAATTAACTGTAGTTTTATACAAATAGAGTGTGTTTGTGTATGCACATCTATATGCAAGATAATTTTAGATTAAGCTAATGCCTTGCAAGTTAGTTCTTTTGACTGGATATAGCATCCCTTTCCTTGCCATTTTCACAGACAGTAAAGTCCAAAAGTTTTTTTTTTAATGAAAGATGAAAATTCAAGGCAGGACAGGGCTGGAAAATTTCATTTTAGACCAGGATTGTGAACCAGTTAGTAAGGAGGAGTCGGAGTCCATATCTAATTGATTATATTTCTACAGGTCTGCCAGGCACTCAGAATCAACAGCACTAAGTTTCAACAGCACTAATCAAAACAAAAGAAAACAAAAAACCCCACCAGAGCTTCACAGGGAATATCATGCTAAGGAGAGTCACTTAATACAGGTTGAGTATCCCTTATCCAAAATGCTTTGGATTAGAAGTATTTTGGATTTCAGATTGCCACGTTTAGGTAAATAAGATAGCTTGAAGCTGGTACCAAAGTGTAAAAATGAAATCAATTTAAGACTTATATACAGCTTGCATGCAATTATATACCATATTTTAAAAGTTTAATGCATAAAACAAAGTACATTGAACCATCAGAAAGCAAAAGAATTTCTATCTCACTCAAGTGGATAATTTTGGAATATTTTGGATGTTATAATTCCAGATAAAGGTCCTCAACCTGTATCAGATGAATGTATGTCTAATGATCTAGATCTGGGTGTTTGGGGGAGAATCCTGTTAACCAATTGTGTAAAATAAAGTGTATGTGTATGTCTTTTTTACTGTATTTGATACAAAGCAAGCACGTGCATGACCAAGGAGAGAAGATAAGCAGTTGTAAATTTATTTAATTACATATTTCAGCCCACTGCTACTTAACATTTAAAATATATCTTTAAAATACAATTGTATTTGATCTATGGAATTTCCATACTGATGATCTCAAAACATTAATATTATTAAAAATAATTCTTAGCTGTAGTCAAGATATTTTTAAAAGGTTACAACCTTTCTATTGATAAATTTAAATTATGTTGTTTGCTGATTGGATACTATGTAGATTTTGGAATAAAGTAAAAGATCAGAGTAACAATAACTTTTCAAATACAACTTTTCAAATAGCTGATGCCATTAGAATTCACCTGATATACTGTCTGGAGGCACAGTAGAAATTCACTAACTCCCAATGTGACTGAAACCTGTCACCGGATTTCTCTCTATCTCATATCTCTAGTTCTACCTAACTAAAAAGGGAGATGGAAGATGAAAGAGAGATTCTCTATTTGGATTGTATTTTATCATCTAAACCCACATCCAATGCAGCATGAATGTGAGGAGAGATTACAGTGAGGTGTTCCGCAATTTAAAGGCAACAATTGTATATTTGTTCATATTTTCTCCATGGTTTTTCATTTTGTTTCTAGTTTTATAAACAGATTTACAGTAGGAGCAGAAAGGTTCTAGGGATGCCAGTATGTAGGAATAATGTGCCTGGGGCACATGCTATTGAAATAAACTGCATACTTTGTACACACAAGGTCACAGCATTTGTCCTTGTCCTTTTAATGGTTCCTGATGGAAGGATTGCAAAAGTCAAAGAGCCATGGGCAAATGAGATTGGATGTCCTCTAGAGATCAGCTCTTGTAGGTTTTGGGGGCAGCTATGGAAAAGGAGGAAACCTTGTTGGGGTTTGTAAAAGACACCATGATGTAATGGATTTACTAGAAGAATATGTGTAAGCAGCTGATTGGCTGAGCCTATGAAGAGCTGGAAATCTGATTGGTTATTTTCTCTACCATGCTGCTGAAGGAACCAGTTTGAGCAGGTTTGACCTCAGAGAGATAGTGTGTGCTAACTGGAAACAGCCAGGAAAGAAGTTGGCTGCCGACTCTCTAAAACCTTGTTGTTTCTAAGGCCCTGAGGCATATTTAAGGACTTTAAAAGGACTGTTAATTCCCTCTATTCTCTGTAAACAATCAGAAAGATTATTGTATAAATTATTGCTCTATTTGATCCCTTGAAGTTAAGTAACATTCCTGTTACTTGTTTCACAAAGCTGAGTGGCACGTTATTACACTGTAGGGTGACTTTGTTTCAGAAGCAGACACAAAAACTACAATTTATTACCATCTACAATATGCAACAAACCTGACCAAAACTGGACAAAGAGCTCCCTGAATTTGAGAGGTGAACAATGAGAAGGTTTTTATTTTATTTTTATTATTATTATTATTATTTTGGAATACAACATTGAGAATCCCACAGCCAGAAAGACAAATATCTGCTCTGGGGTTCTAGCAATAGTAATCCACAAGGGAAGGTTTCTAAATAATGGGCTGAAATGTATCATAGAGCATTTCCTTAAAAAGTGTTTGCAACACTATGAAGAAGCTTTAATGTAAATGTCAAGGCCAACAGAAAAGGCAGTTATAGGAAAGTTCTTTTTAGCATGTCCTTGGGACTTACCTCTTGATGGGTCCTAGCTGCCAAATATAGGGTATCTCATTGTAAAGCCAACTCTTTGGACCCCACTCTTGAATTCATTGTGTGTGTGAGAGAGATAATATTATGCTCCAAATTTAAAAAGCAAAGAAAAGAATTCTACAGCTTCCATTAATTAAATCAACTTGCTTGATATATTCTGGGATAAATTTACAACTGCTCAAATGGATTTATTTTATGTAGCATGAACTATGTTGCAAAATTAAAAGCTATTCATCACCCACCAACCTGCCCATGGTTTTGCTCCTCCAGTCAGTGTAATAACATTTTTTCCTGTAAGGACAGCAAAAATCATCTGAGAACAATTTTTATACAGACAAAAAAGAAAAAAAAACACATATTAGAAACAGATCTTAGCTGTTGTGCAACCTGGACCTTTACCAAACAAAAGAGTAAGGGAACACAATAATAAAAGCAAAGAGCTATTTTAAAAACCATTAACTTGCAAATATATGAAAACATATTAAATATTGATGTCATGGAGTAAAATTGAACTACTTTAAATTAAACATTTAACATGTACTGTATAAAGTTGTTACAGGTTACAGAAAGCTTAGAGACTGTGTTTCTTTCCTTTCAGATTTACACTGATTTCTTAATATTGTTAAGAGTGTTGCCATTATAGCAGCTGATATTTTGCACACAAATCATAGACAAATGATAACTGGATGCAGGGACAGGAACAGATTGCTTCTTCAGTCTCACCCCCACTCCCAAATTAGGTTTCTCTTTAGTGAACCTAGTTAGTCCTGAGGAAAAAGTCACACAGATACTATGTGCTGCATACTATTTGATGCTATTCTGAATGAACATTGAACAATTCAAATTTAAAATAAGCACACAACAATGATTAAGACAGCAGTTATGTAAACTAGCAAACCAAGATACAAGGCAATTTTGCTATCTGTTGGAAAGAGAAAGATGGGCTCACTTTCATGCCACATGTACAGAAGATCTGGCTAGTGAACATTTCTTTGAGGTAAATGATGTGGGACAGTAATATCCAACCATATCTAAAGACAAGAGCCTAACTAAGCTAATTTAGGATACTTTACATGGCAGGGCTATAGTTATTTTCTCCAACAGCTAATTCCTGCTTCCCTGCAGCCCAAGACAACTTATTTCACTTCACCTAATGAAGGAGTTTTATATGGGTCATATAAAACTAAGATTATAATCATCTACAGGAAGAAAGGAATATCTTATCAATTTCACTGCAGCCATGATCTGATTCAGCACAAACACTTGAGTAAGACAATCTTTGAGGCCAATCTCAAAGAAGAACAAAACAACTGTTGCCCTCTTCTTTTTATGGGCCAAAACAACTGGGAAGAACAAAACAACTGTGCCCTCTTCTTTTTATGGGCCATTGATTACAGATGGGAAAGATCAGGAACACAATGACACAACGCTGTTCCTTGATGTAAAAGCTCTAATAGCAAGTGAAGCATGGTGACCCATCTCTACATGAGAAGTAACAGCTCGTATGGTTTAGTTTCATTTAGTATTTTAGCCCAATTTCTACTCCAACAATGCAGAGCAGCTGGCATATGGTCCTTTTAGCTGTCACAATGCAGCTGAACCATTGACATTTACAGGTTTAATCCACTAGATTGTGTCATCATTTTTTTAATAATCAGAAGAAAGGAAAGGCAGCTAAGAATGTAAATGGTCCAAATAGTCTGACTGTATAAAAATGACTGTTGAGACTCTGAGCTCTGGCCCTGAAACTATATGCATGAAGCCTGCCATGCACAGTACCTTTTCTCTCAGGTTAATAATGGCTGCCTTCATGTGCTATCAACAAAAAGGGTTCAATTGAATAGATGATTTACATGGTGGTTCCACATCCAGACAATGAAGATGAATTCTGGTGGTAGGATACATATGGATAAGACAGAGCTCTGTAACCACAGTTGTTCATGGTTTCAGACTGGATGCCAATAGTTTTTGCATTTTTCCAATTTCCACACTTCATATACATTTGCTGCGATGGGTGTCCCATAGTACAGTTTTATTGTGGGACCAGAGAGAAATACTTTCACATTCCAACTGGTAACTGTGATGGGGCAAGAACTGTGGTTTTCTGAGCAACAGAAACTCAGAGCTTTTTACAACTAGTGAGGTTGATGTGAAATTCATATAGGAAAGATTTGAACTTTCACTTATGGGAGTAAGAGTGAAAGAAGATCAGAATACCATAGAGACATAAAAAGAGAGAAAACCACAATGCCACAGATATGCACAGGCCAGCCTTTAGAAACTACCCAAGGGCCCTCAAAACTGATGCTGAGTGTAACAGATTAGCCTACCTTACAAGGTTGATGTACAGGTAACTTCAGGCCTTGCTAAGCAGAGCAAGGGGGAGGAGTGATCAGGCAGTCATTGCTGGAAGTGCAGTCTTATTGGTTGATGTAAATGGGGGGAGTTGCTTATCAACTGGAAATGGGCGGAGCCAAAGTGACAGTTGGAATTATGCAGCCAGATAATTATTCATTCAGTTAAGAAGTTGGTTGGTTGGTTTTTGGAGTGTGAAGATATAGTTTTTTGGGAACTGTGTTATTAGAGAGATACCTCTTTGAGGAATATAGTTAAAAGCCTTCAGGGAAGAAAGGCTGAGAACTATATTGAGACTCTATAGTTTAGAGTGCTGGTGTTAAATCCCAGGAGAAGTGGGTTTAAATGTTTAAATTGTCCTGTTTGTATTTCCTGTGTGAAGGAACATATTTCCACAGAATTTGAGTTATAAAATCATCCTTTGTAAGAGAAAAGCCTAACTTGTTATTGAAACTGCTACGCATCTTTACAAATAAACAACAACTTCATGTTTTTCCTCAGAAAGTGTCTCATGTGACTCTCTAAATATCCTAACACAGAGGAGGCTCCTGAACATAACATTGGTGGCAGAATTAGTAGTGGTAATGAGTTCGAATCCTCCATATATTGGTGTTCGTGGGTGGCGATCTGTCTAACATACATCGAGTCCTCCATATTTTTGGTGGCAGCTGAAAGCAATCCTCTGCACTGGGCATGAATGATACCATAAGATGATTTCCAGTTTGACTACATTTATTTCATTTCAAAAAACTCCTCATGTGCTGAAGGCAGCTGCAGATTATGGACATCATCCCTGTCCTGCTCCCAAAGCCCTTAGATTCAACATGACATTTGGAAGGGGACTAGAGTTCCTGGCTCAATTAGAAACCTATGTTTATAGTTAACCCTCTTCCTTGGCCTGCACAAACAACTTGGAAGGATATACAGTTTCACTATTTTATTTTCGCAGTAACTCTATATAATAAATTGGACAACGAGAAGGCAACTACCTCAAGGTTACAAAACAAATTTCATGGGATCTCTAGATGTAGGGGCATTTTTAAAGCATAAAAGCTACAGGATTAGTCACCTAAGCATAAAATTTTTGTGCTACTCCATATGCACAGAAGAACTCACATTATATAAGAACCTGCACAAAGCAAAAGCAGGAAATATGATTAAGAACAATACTGACCATTAAATAAGTTCATTGTGCAGTTCCCTGTCCTTCCTTCATTATGATTTCCCATTGCTGAAGTCAGTGAAATAGTTACAGGACTGCCAAATGAAGACTATTGTAGTGACTCATTAAAATTTATTTGATTTCCTCTCTTAAAACTGATGACTTAAGAGCAATTGCAACATCATCACAAAGGGCTAAATTTGGCTTTAGCCCAGTTCATCCACAGAGCCTGCCAGCTCTTATCAAACAATGCTAGCATGGCTCCTTGGGTGAAGGAGGGTTGAGCCGGCGTATGCCACTGCTGTGGCAACATGGGAGGCTTCCTGTGTTGCCATTACAAGCAATGGGGGGAAGCCACGCATGCCACGCTTCCCCCCATGGGATCAGTTGGGAGAGAAGTCAGGCAATGTGGGGCATGAAGTGGTGGGTTCCATGCGCTATGATGACATGGAGTGACTCCGGCAGCCATGTGACAAAGTTGTTGGTCTAGTCTGCTTGCATACTCGGGTCTGGGAGAGCCACACAAAGTTGAACACATCTATTTTAGAATATATGGGATCTGGCCTGGAGCCAATGTGCTTGAGCCTAAGGGTATGCCTTGCTTCTTCAGGATTAATTAGAATTGAATCCAGAAGAGGTGGAGATTACAAGAATTTTGACAATTTAAAAGTTTCAAAATGAATGTGAAATAACATCTTCAAACATGATGAACTTAGGCAACCACTGATGGTTATTCCTTTTCACTTGCTGGTGAAGCAAATTATAATATTCAAGTAGAGAATGCTCTATACACAGTTACAAACTTTAAAAAGGATAAGGAAGCATGTGAAACTAGAAGTTAGAATCAGTAAGACTTCCTATTTCTTCTGCTCATCATTTTGTTTTAATGTAGAAAGAAGGATCTTTTACATAGATTTTATGGACCACTAGAATACAGGATTAGTCTACCCCCCGTAAAGAACAGAGTATTTAGGTTTGCGATTTTATCTCTTTGAGATTAAAAAGTTACTGTAAAGGTGACTGAATATAGTACCACGCTGATGCCATTCATAGCTGATCTGTCTGTGACAATGTCCTGGCTGCTCATTCATGGATGGCTTCTGCATATGATTATATTCATTCATCTTCAAAGTAATGCAATTTTACCATGCATATTTCTATATCTATGTCTTCAGAACTTTGATATTTTCTTCAACTGTATCTTTCAAACACCCATATTTTCAGTAAAATTATGGAAGCACATAAAATATGTTATTGTGGTCAAACATGTCTCATTAATACATGTGTAAATGTAATCAAAAATGACAAATTTGAAGTAAAGATAAATTATTTGATATTACCTGAAAGGCATCCTGATATTCATTCTTTCAGCATATTTGCACAATGTGTCCCAAGGACAGTGAATTTTAACAAACATAATATCATTGTTTGTAACAGCTGGCTGCAACAAGTAAGAAAATGAGCTTGCATTAGTATTCCAGATTCAAACTGGAATTTCAGCTTACTGTCAAACTCAAAATCTATCTTCAGTTCTACTGGTTACTTAAACTCTAGTTCTTAGCAGTCAACATTCATTATAGATGTGATGAAAAGTTACACAATATCTATAACAAAGAGGAGTTCAAATATCTCCCCTTTGGGGAAATAAAGCTGGGTAAATAAATATTATAATACTATTTATTTATTTATTTATTTATTTATTTATTTATTTCCCGCTTCTTCTGATAATACACACCATAATGGCTTTCATATCAATAGATAGTGAATCTGCTCTTGGCTTTCGTTTGAACTGTGAAAAAGCTGTCCAAGATGCTGAACCAACTTGGGGGTCATCATTATTGCACTGATATGGATGTCATCATCCTATTGGTCAAATGTCATAACTTAACCTTCAAAAGTAAGATCATCACTGTCTTGAAAGAAATACTCAGGAATCTGTTTCTGTGATCTTATCTAACAAACAAACAGTTCCAATTTTTTGGAAAGCCAGTATTTCCCAGAGCCGGTCCAACAATAAGGCGAATTAAGTGGTCGCTTCGGGCGCAAAACATACGGGGGCGCAGTCGAGACTGCTTTTTCTTGTAAAACATGATGTTTTGGTGCTTAATTTGTAAAATCTTTATGTAATTTGATGTTTAATAGGCTTTTCCCTAATCCCTCCTTATTATCCAACATTTTCGCTAATCCAATGCTTTTATTTTTCAGTGATTGGTTTTTGGGGGGGGCGCCAAAATTCTGTTCGCCTACACTTGAAAAATACCTAGGGCCGGCTCTGTTTCTAGCTTCTAAAATCAAACAAACCTATGAGAGGATTACACAAATTAATTTAGTCATCTCTGGAAAACAATGAAATAATTGGTTCTTAGCTTAATAATACTGGTGACCTAAGAATATTACACAACAGAAACATAATTAGTCACCAATCAGAATGTTTATGGTTATCTTCCTCAGTGTATTTCCCATTCACTTGGACAGCTTCTTGAAATGGGTTAGAGTGGGGCAGATAAGAGTCTCTGCAAATTTTGGGTATATTTTTCCCTTCCACCCTCGGCACGTAATAAATTCTTTCCTGTAGCAGACTCGTAACTGTCTATTCTAGAGCAAGACAAAAATCTGTGGATAATTTGTTTCTCAGTGTAGACTATATATTTATCTACTTTCTTGGCTTTATCAGCCCGGGGCTATTACATTACTGTGAATTTCAGTAAAATTGATATCCATCATGCACTGGATGGGTTTTTAGAAGTGGAGGAAATTGATAAACCACCCCTTTGATCCTGTACCACATTTCTGAACCACATTTCTGGGTCATATTCACAAGGGAAAAGTGGAAAATAAAGCATACCTCTCTTTCTAACATTAGTCCTTCAGCCCGAAGATTCTTTTCAAACGTGCTTCTTTTCTCTATTTGTGGACTGGACTTTTTGTAGACTAAAATATAATCAATACGCTTTTTGCCATCCTTGAAGAAGAGACCTGATGTTGCCAGGGCACTCATATCATTCTGAAAAAGAGAAAATATGAATGCAAGATAGTAAAACATTGAATCAATCACCTCTTCTCTGTGGTAAATTTGTGTTATACTTTATATCATTATACTGATGCACAGATTGCAGGGCACATGCTGGCTGGAGGATTCAGGGAACTGAAGCTGGAAAAGAGGTCCAAGCCGATGACACAATCTTCCTATAGGCAACTTAAGGAATGGAACTGGCTGGCCATGGTGAAGGACATAAATCAGATGCATTGACTTTACAATGCACCAAAATGATTCAAGATCTGAGCCAAAAGAGTGCATCAGGGAGCACCCTGGCCACTGAACTTTATGTTAGTATCAGTTTCTCACTGTTTCATGAGTAGTCTAACATAATCTTCTCCAGGGTGGACACGGTTGGTTGTCAAGCCACAGCTAAGGAACATGTGGTCACAAAAGCAATGGGGACATCCATGAACAAAATCCAGAAGCACCGATAAACTATCAAGTCTTGCAAAAGAGTGCAAACTAAAGATGTCTGAATAAGTGGTTCTTAATTTTAGACCAGGTGTTCTCAACCTGGGTTCCCCAGACGTTTTTGGCCTTCAGCTCCCAGAAATCCTAACAACTGGTAAACTGGATGGGATTTCTGGGAGTTGTAGGCCAAAAGCATCTGGGGATCCCAGGTTGAGAACCACTGTTTTAGACCATTTCCCTCATTTAGCATATTTAAATTCATTAAATTTGTAAATTTAGGGTGGGGGGAGAGGGTAGATTTTTCCTATACTGTTAGAGCAATTATATCCAGAAGAACATGAGAACATCCATATGATATTAACCTTCTGCTGTAAATGCTGTGTTTCTATTGGCCCTCAGTTGGTAAAGTTATTGCATTTGGCAAAAATTATAACATTCCACAGCTTTCTTTGTATTAATTGCAATTGTGTGTGTGTGTGGGGGGGGGGGGGGAGAGAATTGGATGTCATAAGCATATTGGTGGTATTAAATTCCAAACCTTTGGTTAGTTCTTTGGATTGCCTCTTTTGGCAGCTTTTAAATCAAAGGTGTGGGGAGGGGAGCTCAATCCTATAATGGGAAACCTCAAAAGCAAACAGAATACTGTGTTTCCCCTAAAATAGGACATCCCCATAAAATAAGACCTAGTAGAGATTTTGGTGACTGGTCAAATATAAGACCTCCCCCGAAAGTAAGACCTAGCAGGAGGAAGCCGCTGCTGAGGAAGGAGCCCTCCCCCCTTCCCTTTCCCCTCGCTCGCACCCTCTAGCTTGGGCCAGCCACCGAGGGGCTCAAAGGGGAAGAAAGACTCGACCATCCAGTCTCTTCCCTCCCTCCCCGGCTCCCCGGGAGGCTCAACTTGCCTTTGCTGGATTTATCCACTCGGCAGGGAGTGCGTCCCCGCTGCCATCTTCCCCCTCTGGTGCGGGAAGTGCCTGGATGTACAAACGGCAGGCAGGCAAGCAAGCAAGATGGGGCCCTCTGTGCCTTCCTGAAACGAGGCGCCGTTGTCAAGGAAGGCACGGTGGGTTCCTTGCTTGCTTGCCTGCCTGCCTGCCGTTTGTACATCCAGGCATTTCCAGCACTGGATGGGGAAGATGGCAGCGGGGACGTGCTCCCTGCCGCGTGGCTGCTTCTTCTGTGGGGCTGCTTCTGCAGGCTGTTGGCAAATGCTGTCTCTGTTGCCAATTTGGAAGAGAAGAAGAGAAGAAAAACAGGAGAACGGTGAGCGTGGGCTCCTACAGTCCCTCCCCCACCCACTGCTTTGATAGAAGAGGAAGGAAGGAGATGAAAAGGACGAGCTGGGTCCTAAAGTCCCTCCCTCGCCCGCTGCTTCAGTAATAAAGACAAACATTGTTTTTGAAGGCTTTCATGCCTGGAATCACTGTGGGTTTTCTGGGCTGTATGGCTATGTTCCAGAAGCATTCTCTCCTGACATTTCACACACATCTATGGCAGGCATCCGCAGAGGCTGTGAGGTCTGTTGGAAACTAGGCAAGGATATATTCCATATATCTGTGGAATAATGTCCAGGTGGGAGAAAGAACTCTTGTCTGCTTGAGCCAAGTGTGAATGTTGCAATTAATCACCTTGATTAGCATTGAAAAGCCTTGCAGCTTCAAGGCCTGTCTGCTTCCTGCCTGGAGGAACAAATATGGAACCAGACATTGAGCATCTCATTAGCCAAAAGCAGGCTCATATGATATGTGCACTGTGCCTAGGAATTTGTTCATAGTTTTTTTAAACTATAGTCGTTCCTCCAATGGTCTGAGGGACACTGAACTGGCCCCCGGTTTAAAAAGTTTGGGGACCCCTGGTTTTAGACTCATATAATCCACTTCAAAGCAAATATTCTCCTCCGCTTCAAAGCAGATAATCTGGATTCAGAAACCTGGATTTTGTGACAGTGACTCATATCACCCACTTCAAAACAGATATATGGTTATGCTGTTTTGTGATGACAACTCTGTACAGTATATAATAAATGTTCTCTCTTTTTTGTCTAACAATAAATGTGAATTCTTCTTCATGAAAAAATAAGACATCCCCTGAAAATAAGACCTAGCACATCTTTGGGAGCAAAAATTAATATAAGACACTGTCTTATTTTAGGGGAAACATGGTAGTTACCATCTAGCCAAATCTCCCACCAAAAAGTTACAAAGACTGGGTATCCCAGGGTATCTGTTTATACCAGGTGATCTGTTTATTCCAGATTATCTGGCAGTGGGGACTCATATATTCCATTTTAAAGCAGATAATCTGGGCTCAGATCCTGGGTAAAGGGCAATGTGGAAGGCCCCTGATAGTATCTAACCAATAAAGAGAACGAAGAGAGCCACATTATCCCTATGAAGTTCTTACCACAAGTCATCTATCAAAATGGCTCAAGATGAAAGTAGATCAGATATTAAAATAGTAGACCAAATATTAAAATATTTAGCTTTGTTGAATAAAGACTGAAACTTCATGTACAGAATATAGAGTATGGTAAGGAAGAGCAAGGACAGTGATTCAGCACCCATAATACAAGAGCTGCAATGACTTTAACCTCTATAAAGCTTTACTGAAATTTCATTTGGCCTTTAGATAGTAGAACATCAGGCAGTATAAGTACTGCTAATAAATCCCCATGCTAATAACAGCATCTGTCTTGCTAATACGGGAGAGAGGCATTCATTTTGGCTTTTTTTGTTGCTTTAAGCTCTATTTGTATGTTTCAGATTAACTATAATACAGAATGACACCAATGCTTTATCTGGGCAGCAAGGGAATGGGCATAGCTATTACACTAATATTTCTTATGGCAAGGACCCCCCTCCCCCAATACCATTGATGCTGTTGTGAAATGATTCCTTATCAAAATATCTAGAAGAAAGAAAGAAAGAAAGTGTCAGCTCACCACAGCCGCTCCTGAATGAACACACGAGACTCTCTGTGTTATCACCAGAAACTTTTACTGTAGGAAACATGAACATCAAAAAAGCCAAGAATGGGAGGCTCCGGCCAACCATCCTTTATATACCCTCCCCCTCATTTGAAAAGTCTCTTCCCGCTCAGCAAAACCCCGCGCAAATTCCCCGCCAAGTCCAGCAGCCGTTTCTTCTCCGAGTCCTGAGCCGCAGGTGTCTTATCAATGTCAGTGACCCTGAAACTCAGAGCCACATCCAGGCTCTAGTAGCAGGGTTCTGACATGGCGTCCTCCTCCCCTTCGTCCTGGAAGGAAAAGATTAAACACAACTATTGTTCTCCGCTGTCCAGAGTTCCTTTATACTTTTTTAACAGGCTGCAATGGAATACCGGGTGTACCTTTCCTAGGTCCTTGGGTAGCCTCAGCTCATAGGTCACTTCGTTTATTCTTTTTGCTACCCTGAACGGCCCTATATAGCGTGGAGCCAATTTTTTTGATGGGAACCCCAATTTCAGGTTTTTTGTGCTCAGCCAAACCAGATCCCCTTCGCCCAATTTGTCCCCCTCTCGGCGCCTACGATCGGCAAAGAGCTTGTACTTCTTTTGTGTTTCCCGCAATGCCTCCACCACGGTCTGCCACCCTTGCTTAATTTTGGCCGGCCATTCCTTGTCGGTCTGGCCCTCTCCTTCCTTCCACTCGGGTAGCCTGGGGAAAGGTGCCACCTCCTGTCCGTATACTATTTCGAATGGGGCACGACCTGTGGCCGAATGTACGGCCCCGTTAAAAGCCATCTCAGCAAACGGTAGAAGGTCCGCCCAATCATCCTGTCTATAATTGGTGTACATCCTCAAGAATTGGCACAGTGTTTGTTGGGTGCGTTCGACTCCCCCGTTGGTTGCGGGATGAAAAGCCGAGCTCAGGTTCCTTTCTGCTCCTAACAGCTGTAAGAATTTTCCCCAAAATTTTGCAGTAAATTGGACTCCCCGGTCGCTAATTATTTTGTCGGGACACCCATGTAGGCGATATACATGCTTCACATACAAATCAGCAAGTTTTTCAGCTGAGGGGAGTTTCGGCAGGGCCACAAAGTGTGCCTGTTTTGAGAATAGGTCCAATATTGTCCAAATGTATCTGTGGCCTCTGCTGGGGGGTAGTTCGCCTACAAAATCCATGGCCACGCATTCCCATGGCCTCATGGGCTCCACCACCTTCTGCAATAGCCCCTGGGGCTTCCCCGGTGGTGTTTTTCCCTCTGCACATAATTCACACTGCGTGACGTACCCCCTGGCGTCTTTCCTCATTCCGGGCCACCAGCATTGTTTGGCCAACAGTTTAATAGTCCTGGTGGGGCCTAGATGACCCGCACCCTTGTTATCGTGGCACTTCCTTAACATTTCTCGTCTTAAACATTCAGGAATATACAATTTTTTATTTACAAACACCAAATCCCCACACAATTCTCCCTTTTCCTTGTTAGTTTGTAACCATTTGTCCATTCCATACGCTCGCTTCAACTCTTCCTCCCATATTTCTCCTCCCCCCGTGGAAATGGCAGTACGTTTGTTTTCTTTGGCCGCTTGTGCTCGAGTTAGTACTGCCAGGCCCCACTGCTTATCTAGGAACAGGCTCCCTTCAGATTCCTGAATTCCTCCCCCGTGCTGAGGCATCCGAGAGAGAGCGTCAGCGAGTATGTTATGTTTCCCCTGGAAGAATCTGAGTCTGAAATCAAAACGGCTGAAATATTGGGCCCATCTAATTTGCTTCGCGGATAGTTTACGAGGGGATCTTAGATACTGTAAATTTCTATGATCAGTCCACACCTCAAACGGTGTTCCACTTCCTTCCAGAAAGTGTCTCCAGCACTCTAGTGCTTTTAGAATCGCTAAGGCTTCTCTCTCCCAAATCGGCCAGTTTTTTTCTGTATCGCTAAACTTTTTTGACAGATAGCCACATGGCTTCAGGTTCCCCCCCTCGTCTTTCTGCAGCAGAACTGCCCCATATGCCCGGTCTGACGCATCGCAATGTAGTACAAAGGCCTTAGACATATCAGGGTGCTGTAGGACAGGTTCCTCAGTAAAACGCTTTTTAAGGGCTTCGAAAGCTTCCTGGCATTCTATTGTCCATGTCAGTTTGGCCCCTGGGGCCTTCACTTTGGCTGTTTCTCCCCTGCCTTTAGTTTTTAACAAATCCGTTAATGGCAAAGTGAGGCGCGCAAAGTCCTTGATAAATGTTCTATAGAAGTTTGCGAACCCTAGGAAGGATTGCAGCTGCTTCCGTGTTTTGGGGGCTTCCCACCCCCTCACGTCTTCCACCTTCGCAGGGTCCATCGCCACTCCCTGGGAGGAAATCCTATACCCCAGAAAGTCTATCTGGTCTTTATTGAACTCGCACTTGGCAAGCTTCGCATACAGTTTCGCTTCCCTCAACTTTTGTAGGACTTCCCTGACTAGTTCTACGTGTTGTTCCTTAGTTCGAGACATTATCAATATGTCATCTAAAAAAATAAAGACTCCCTTGTACAACAATGGATGCAATACTTCGTTGATTAATTGCATGAACGCGGCCCCTCCCCCGCACAAACCGAAGGGGAGCACACGATAATTGAATAATCCGAATGCGCAGGAGAAGGCCGTCTTCCACCTGTCCTCTGGTTTGATCTGCAATTTATGGTAGGCCTCAATTAAGTCCAATTTAGTGAATATCTGTCCTTCCGATAACTGGGCGATCAAGTCCTTCACTAAGGGTAGGGGGTATTTATTTACAGTACTGATTGCATTTAGGCCCCTGTAGTCAATGCAGAGCCTTAGCGTTTGGTCCTTTTTCCGCCTGAACAACACAGGCGCCCCTAGAGGGGAATTTGAAGGCTCTATGAAACCCCTCGCTAGGTTTTTATCAATGTATTTTCTCAGTTCCTCCTTTTCCCTAGCTGACATCGGGTATATTTTTGCCTTGGGAAGCTCTGCTCCTGGGACTAGCTCTATTTTCACTTCAACTCTCCGCTTCGGTGGGAAATTGTCTGCTTCCTTCTCATCAAACACGTCCACAAAATCCCGATACTCTGGGGGTAATTTATCTGCCAGTTCTGCTATTCTGATAGAGTCTTCCTCCCCCCTTTTCCCTGGCTCCCTCTCAACTTCCTGGCTCCCTTCTTCCAAATTCATCCTGAAGATCATGCTCTTATCCTCCCAGTTGATTTGCGGGTTGGCCTGCCCCAGCCACGGCATGCCTAGTATAACATTATAGCTGGCTATTTGTGATATCACAAATGACACCTTTCCTTCCCAACTCCCTATCTTACACTTTACATCTTCGGCACTGTACTTAGCTAACGATCCCGATGCTGTGGATCCGTCCAACTGCGAAAAAGCTATTGGGGATTCTAGGTTCGTTCTTTCGCATCCCAATCCCTCGGCTAATTCAGGGGAGATGATGTTCCTGGAACATCCACAATCCACAAATGCTTTGCAGGTTGCTTGTTTGCTGCCATTTTCAAGCTGAATGGGGACCACTATCATAGCTTTGTCCTGACTTACCAACCCCCCCGAGTGGTGCCTCATCGGTGGTTCTTCCTCGGCGCGTTTTCCTGCCACGGCTCTGGGTTTGGGCTGGCCTCCGCCTTCCCCTTTTCTCTGCCAGCACTCGGCAGCCCTGTGGCCCAACCGGCCGCACACGAAGCAGCCACTCCTGCTGGCGCTCACGTTCCCTGTCGGCTCCGTTCTCCTCCCGGCTGGGGTTGATCCCTCCTTCCGGCTCCCCTCTTTCATCTGCGGCCGCTGCTGTAGCCCTCCTCGGTGCCTCCTCGCCTGGGCCAGCGATGTCTCGACGCGCCCCGCCAGCTGAATCCATCCGCGCAGTGTGTCAGGCTCATCACGATGCACCGCCCAGGAGAGGATCTCCCGCCTGAGACCCTCTTTGAAGAGTTCTATCTTTGTTACTGCAGACCATTCCGGCACCTTTTCGGCGAGGCATTGGAACTCCTCCGCATACTCAGATACCGACCTCTGCCCCTGGGAGACGGTCTTCAACTTCTCCCTCGCCCGGATCTGCTCCAGTGGATCTCGGAAACGGGTCTCCAGGGCCCCCATAAAGCGTCGGAGTGACCCCAGACATAGGTCGCGCCGCGCGTGCAGCTGAACGTACCAGCTGGCCGCTCCCCTATTCAACACTGCACCAATGGCCCGTATCCGGCTGGATTCCGTTCTAAAAGTGTGAGCATTGTCCTCCATATAGCCCCTCACCGTGGTCAGGAAAAAATCCAGTTCAGAGGACTCTCCCCCAAACTCGATCCTTAGTTCCTCTCGTCTCGGTAGGGGTCCCTGTGGTGGCAATCCCCAATTCTCCGCCCGTCGCAAGCCCCCTTGCGGACCAGTGGGCCCCGCTGCTGCTTCTCTTGGCCCTGTGCCACGCCCGGCATTCGCCAGGGGCACCAGGGTCTCAGCTGGGAGCGTAGCTGGGATTCTCGGAGGTTTTTCCCCTTCGTCGTCACTCTCCTCCACCCGCGTCAGGCTTGTTTGGGTCTTGGGCCGGGCGCCGGGCTCCTTTCGCATTTCCCTTCCCTTCGGTGCTGGGAGGTCTGCAAAGCCCTGGCTGCTTCCCACGCTCACGTCCCACATTGAGCCAGCCCGAAGTTCCCTTCCTCTCTCTGGCTCCGCCAAAAACGCCAGGCGCTCCATCGCCCTCGACATCACTGCCAGGGTGGTCTCCATCGCCGACATCCTCTCCTCCAGAAACACCATCCTTTGTGGGCCTGGGGAAGGTGAACCTTCCTCTCCTCCGGTGCTGTCTCCCCGCACCACTCCACGCCTCTGGGTTACCCCATTTGGCTGGGCATAAGCGGTGGATGACGCCAGGGCCGCCAGCTGGTGGAACTCAGCGTCCGGCTCGGGAGTGGCCCTTTCCGACCTTCCTCCTCCTGCGCCCAAGAGCTCTTCATCCTCCACTTGCATGTTACACCTCACCGCTACAGCGGGATGGTGTCCGATTCTTGGCTTAGTGTCAGCTCACCACAGCCGCTCCTGAATGAACACACGAGACTCTCTGTGTTATCACCAGAAACTTTTACTGTAGGAAACATGAACATCAAAAAAGCCAAGAATGGGAGGCTCCGGCCAACCATCCTTTATATACCCTCCCCCTCATTTGAAAAGTCTCTTCCCGCTCAGCAAAACCCCGCGCAAATTCCCCGCCAAGTCCAGCAGCCGTTTCTTCTCCGAGTCCTGAGCCGCAGGTGTCTTATCAATGTCAGTGACCCTGAAACTCAGAGCCACATCCAGGCTCTAGTAGCAGGGTTCTGACAGAAAGAAAGAAATCCAAGGCCTTATAGCAGCTCAGTAGTTTGAAATGATGTGAATAATATAATATGCTGCAAAACAAGTTGTGCTCTTCTTTGAAGTAACAATTGCTTTAATGCTAGGAGCCCTCCATGGTAAAGTGGGTTAAACCCTTGTGCTGGCAGGACTGCTGGCTTGAAGGTTGGGTTGCTGACCTGAAGGTTGCTGGTTCGAATGCAACCCAAGGGGAGCATGGATGAGCTCCCTCTATCAGCTCCAGTTCCATGTGGGGACATGAGAGAAACTTCCCATAAGGATGGTAAAAACATCAAAACATCTGGGAGTCTTCTGGGCAACGTCCTTGCAGATAGCTAATTCTCTCACACCAGAAACGACTTGCAGTTTCTCAAGTCGCTCCTGACACGGAAAAAAAACTTTTATGCTTTTGTATTACTTAATGTATAATTTCAAAAATGGTGCTATTTTAATTACCTTTTAAATGTATAACTACATTGTTAGTTTATTTTATTTTCTTGTTTGTAAGCCATATTGGGTCCCACACTAGGAGCATGACAATGTGTAAATGCAACAAATTGCATACCTATAATATCAATCTACACACAATATATTTTCCTGGCATTCATTATTCACCAGTGGCTAAGAATAGTACTTTTAATCTGTCAAGAATTAATATGCTGGGTGGTTTAACTGTACCTTTTCAGTTTGCAATGCTTTTGTTTCAGGAGTTTTACAAAAGTTGTCAAGGAGCCAGAGATAGTAATATGCTTTCCCTTCCCTGAAAATCCAAACCAGAATTATCAGCAGAGCAGGGAGATTGCATTTCACAGCTGGTACTTGCAGCTCCATGTTTTGTGGCTGCTGGTAGCTGTAACTCTCAGGCTTAGCAGCTGGCACTTCCTCCTCCTCTTTCTCCCCGCTTTCTGAGTTGTGAGAGCTGCCATGACACCCTTGCCCCTGACATTCTGCTGCAATCTGTGCTCACTAAACATTCCCAGTCCTTATGGGGACTCATCTGTTTGGATTCCCCATGTTTTCTATTTTATCTGCAAAGTTCCCATTATGAGCCTGCTCATGCCTCCATCTTGTTAGTGAACAATGCTGTGTTGCTATACCTGAAGTCTAAGCATCAAACAGCAACACATTTAATTATATTCATTGGTTCATGCTTTAGTACACGTGTATAGAATTTCATTGCACAAAAGAAGAGGGAGAAACATGTGGTTCTCCAGTGGTTGTTGGACTGCAATTTCCAGCATTCCTCACCATTGGTAGCATTGCTGAAAGTTGTAACCACAGAGGGTTGTAGGATTGCTAGCTTGTGTGTGTGTGGATTAGGGCCAAAACAGCCAAAGAGAGAAGTACCAGATTATTGTTTGTTCATTGGCAACTACTGCACATCAAACTATTTGTTGTTCTTACATTTTTCCATTTCCATTTTCTTTGTAAAACAGAAGAAACTACATGAAACAAGAGTGCTTTCCTCTGTCCCTCCTTTCCTGTGCTTTTTTACAAGAAAGTTACAAAATGTAGGGAATGTCCTTGTTCAGCTTATATTCTTATCTTTTCTGCCTGCCTGAAATAGCTGCATCACCTCAATTGACCTCCTCATTCCCCAACATTTAATACAGTACGAAAATCTTGTACATGCAGCTGATACAATTTTTGTCCAGAGGTTCAGACCAGTGTGTTGCCATTGCAATAAAGCATGGTATATCATGGCACCTGAACACAGCATTCTGTCTTATTTTTAAGATAGAGTTGTTATAATAAAAGTACAATTTTGGACTGTCATAATATAGTTTATATTTCTATATAACTGCTGCAAATCCTTGTTACTTTCTTAGGGCTTTTAAAGGCAATTTTCTTTGTGTGATAATTGTACACTTGTCACTCAACTAATCCGCCTTTTCTTTTGGAGAAATAACATTGCCTCCCTATTTCAAGTACAATATTTTTGTCACGGATCATTGTGTAGCTAGTATATCGGTTGTGTTCCCAATGTAATACTCCTCCCACCTGCCTGTCACTGTCACTGAGACCGCAATCCTAAACACACTTACTTAAGAGTAAGTCCCATTGAACACATGCATCACAGAACTGAATGCACATAGGATCATCCTATTAGTTTGTATGTTTACAGCCAAGTAACTGCTTCTTCGCTCATGATTTTAAAATCTCAATTTCTTTCTTGTTTTCCACCCTTATATATATGGATGTAGTTAGGGAGAGTGAGAGTTTTGAAAAGGTTACTTTGGTTTGGCCTCTCAAGTAATTTGGTCACTTTTGTTGGCAAGCATATGAGGAAAATCAAAAGTGCTATAAGATTGGGGGAACTTCTCAGGTTTGTTGCCAAGGATCTTGGACCCTGTAACTTAAAAGAACTAGCCCAGCGATTCCCAAAGTGGGTGCTACTGCCCCCTGGTGGGTGCTGCTGTGATCCAAGGGGGCGGTGACTGCCACAGGTGCATTTGGGGGGGGGGCAGGGCCTCTTCCCAAGTGCCGGAGACAGGGCTGAGCCCCTGTGTCATCTGTTAGGATAAAGGGGGCGGAGCTAGAGGAGTGGGCGTGGCTTCTTCCCAAGAGCCCGAGACAGGGCTGAGAATCTATACCTTTCCTGAGGTGCTTGTTGGGACACAGAGGGCAGAGCTAGGGAAGGGGGCGGGGCCTCCTTACAAGAGCCCGAGACAGGGCTGAGCCTCTATACCTCTCCTGAGAGGCCTTTTAGGACTAAAGGGCAGGGCTAGGGGTGGGGGTGGGGCCTCTTCCCAAGAGCACGAGACAGGGCTGAGCCTCTGTATATCTTGTTAGAACACGGAGGTGGGGTATAGAGGTTCAGCACTACCCCCTCCTCTAGCCCCACTCCCTGTGTCCTGGCAGGCACCACAGGACAGGGATAGAAGCTCAGCCCTGCCTCAGAGCTTGTAACTCCACCCATCCCAGTCCTGGCTGCCCATTTGTGGCCCTGCCCACCTCCCCCTCCCAGGCCTGCATCTTGGACTAGGGGAGAGACTCAGTCCCGCCCTCTTGAGCAGGAGCCACGCTCACCCCTCTAAGCCACGCCTCCTTTTCCAGGGGGCGCTGAGTAATATTTTTTCTGGAAAGGGGGCAGTAGGCCAAACAAATTTGGGAACCACTGAACTAGCCTATCACACCCACTTGTCATTCGGCAGCCCCAGGAGAAATGATACAGAAATGCCTCTCTATACTTAAAGAGGTGGATCCCACACAAGGGATCCCCCTCTCTCCGATTCAGGTTTCTTTCACCCATAAATCAAGGCACACTACTTACTTGTTCTACAGATTAGGATATCTGCCTATAAAACAAGGTACACTCTTTTACAGATACAAATTATGTTAACAAATGTGACCATAGTTCAAACCAACTAATATTTATCTTTTCTCTTCATTTAATCTTCCAAGTTTAACCCCATTTCATGGCTCCTGAATGAAGTACTGTACTGAAAAATAACACATCAGACATACACATTCTATTTCTGCAAAACAAACAAACAAACAAACAAACCAAAAAAACCCAAAAACCTTCAGATATAAAAAGGAATGGATTCATAGGACAGCAAATTCTGAAAGTGTCCAAAAGCCATCCTTTGCATGTAGAAGCAGCAAAGATCAAGATGACAAAAACAATAATGATACATTGCAATTGTCTTGCTCCAGTTTGTCATTCACAGAGAGAATGTAATAATAAAACTGGCTAAATATAATTACAGTGATCATAATAATCATAACTGAAATTTATCAAATTAAAAAATCATAGAATTGAAGGGGGACCCATAGGCCACTGAGTCCAACTCCCTTCGCTCAATGCAGGAAATCCATCTTGAGTATGCCCATCAGCTAGCAGTGTAGCCACTTTTTGAAGGTGTCTTCATAATCTCTCTAGGGCTGTATCTATACTGCCCTGTATCCCAGGATCTGATCCCAGATTTTTGGTTTATCTCAGATTATCTGGCAGTGTAGACTTACATAATCCCATTCAAAGTATATAATTGGGATCAGATCCTAGGATATATAGTGTAGATTCAGCCTAGATAAGTGGAGCCATCATTGAATTGCTCTTACTGTCAGGAAGTTCTTCTAACATTCAGTTCAAATCTACCCTCCTATAACTTTCCGATTGGGACAAGAGACAGTTTATCAATGGAACAACTATAGTATGCAATAGTATTTTTTTAAAAGGAGCTTCAGTGTTTCTCCTTAAAGAGTCAGTAAACCACAACCCTATAAATATGTAGTGAGAAATGAAATCCAGTGAGATTTACTCTTAGGTAAACTGATATAAAAACATTATTAAATGACTTTGGGCAGGGACCTTTTCTCACTCCAATTTGCTACCCTTCATTCACCCACACACAAACACACACACCCTAACCTCTCTCTCCCAGTTCAGGCAAAATACAGTAGCAAGATGCTTCTGCCCATCTAGGATGGATCTACATCGCCATATAATCCAGTTTCTGAATCTAGATTACAGTAGAGTCTCACTTATCCAACACTCGCTTATCCAACGTTCTGGAATATCCAACGCATTTTTGTAGTCAATGTTTTCAATACATCGTGATATTTTGGTGCTAAATTCGTAAATACAGTAATTACTACATAGCATTATTGCATATTGAACTACTTTTTCTGTCCAATTAGTTGTATAACATGATGTTTTGGTGCTTCATTTGTAAAATCATAACCTAATTTTATGTTTAATAGGCTTTTCCTTAATCTCTCCTTATTATCCAACATATTTGCTTTTCCAACGTTCAGCCGGCCCGTTTACGTTGGATAAGTGAGACTCTACTGTATCTGCTTTTAACTGGATCATATGAGTATACACTGCCATATAATCCAGTTCAAAGCCCATAATCTGGATTCAGAAATTGGATTATATGACAGTGCAGATGAGGTCTAAGACATGGATACAGCTTATAACACTTCTCATAAATAACTGCTCCGACTGTTGTAGCATTCAAACGGTACTTCTTTTTGACTCTCATTTTTAGTGGCAATACCACTTAGGACTGATGCAAGGAATGTGTGTACATGCAATGTAAGGACTGACAGGTCACTCTACAATTTGAAATCTCTGAGGATTTGTGGTGTCAGTCACAGTATGACTTCATACATTTGCTAAACATATGGGAAGGACATAGCTTTCACCTTGCTTGCAAAACTATTCCTCATGCTTTGCCTTATATTGTGGCTTTTAAGAGGGCTAGTGATTTAATGTGTTGTCAAAGGTTTTCATGGCCGGAATCACTGGGTTGTGGTGATCAGTATCCATCTTTGAGGCACCTTTCACACAGCTGAATAAAATCTCACATTTTATGCTTTGAACTGGATTATATGGTAATGTAGAAGGGCCCTGAGATTAAATTTATTACAGCATAATATGCCTGTTCTTCTTTAGAAATGAAGTAACAAAAGTAATGAATGCAATATTTCAAAAGTCCATCTTCCAGGTCAAATCTATTACAGCTATAAATGTTATCACTGAATTAACAAAACTGATCAATCTGATATCTACAAAACTATTTTCCAGATCAAATTTATTACAGATATGATATGCCTATAGTATTTTTACTGATAAAGTGTCTTTCACCAATATGCATAATTTAGGATTATTTATTGCAGTATTTGATCAGCTAATTTTGTTGAAGCATAAAGTGTCACCGCTTCTAGATCTTACATTGAAGAATGTGCTTTGACAACACTTCAGTCTTACATTATTTTAATTCTTGAAAGAATCAACTATAAAAGTAAGAACAATATTATTACTGTTAGATATAGCTACAAAAAGTTCTCTACTTAGCACCCCCTTGAGTAATTGATACATTTCACAAAAGGTATTAATTTGAAGACTGTCACCTGGATGACAGAAGTCAGATCAGTTACCAAAACCTTTATGTCGATATCTTGCCTATAATTGAAGGCAATACCACCAGCATACAATTTAGAGATGCTGGTCTTGGTATCAGGTTAAATTACATTTCTGTGGCTTACTGGTTGTTGTATTAATGGAGTAAATAATATTTGTTATGATCAACTTTATGAATTTATGGCATAAACTCATCTATAGCTTACCTAGCTTAAAGTATGTGATATATTTATTGGACATGGAATTATTCAATGTGACAGGGAGGGAAATCAATGCTCTTGTTGAACTGTAAATTACTGGAAAATTGATCTAGTATTAAGGAAACTTGTTGCCTTGTGATGGAGAGAAGATTATTTGATGGAGGCCTTGCTTAGATCAAGCTCTCTGGTGAATTTATTCATTCTGACCCAAATGGCATTGTGGATTTTAACAGCTATATTAGCAGAGCATAAGCTGTAAAGGTTCTGCCAGGTTAATATGACCCCAGAGGCAAGCTGTAGTTTGTTATCTGAAGATCCCTAAGCTAAGTACTACTTGACAACTATGTATGGAAGAGATGTCATTTGCATCAAATGAATAATTGTGAATTTAATTAATGTCCCTACCCACTCCCACTAAGTCAGAGAGCTTCAAGGTATGAATTTAATGTTATTTTAAAATGATCAGTTACTAGATAATTTTGAACTAGGGATTTGAATGGCAGTGATTTTCCTGCTCTTTTTCTTGTTTCATTAAGTTGCAAACCGGGGCAGTACAAACCTTTTAATTTAAGCACAGGTAGATTAAGAGCCAGCATAATGCAGTGGCTTGAGCTCATAGTTTGAATCCTCACCAAATCATGGAAACACAATGTGCGGCCATGGGCAAGTTACACTCTCTCAGTCTCAGAGAAAGGCAAAGGCAAATCCTTTCTGAGCAAATCTTGCGAGGAAAGTCCTGTGAAAACCTACCATGATGCACTAGGATCATAATTAGTTAGAAACGACTTGCAGGAGCACAACAACAACAAGATCAAGGCAGCATTATTGTCATCACCATTGCTATTATGCACACACTTGTTCGAATGTACATACGCAAATTCTGAATTAGGTCTTGGAAAGTAGGGCAAATTCTGAATATGACAAAACTATCAAATAGGCTGGCACTTTACTATCATTATTCCTTGTCAGCAGGTTATATTTAGGGTTGTTGTATGTTTTCCGGGCTGTATGGCCATGTTCCAGAATATTCCCTCCTGACCATTCGCCCACATCTATGGCAGGCATCCTCAGTTTTATTTAATATGCTTCCTTCTTTTGACTTTTGCAAATATCACATCTTTTAGTTTGGCCCAAGTATATTTAACAACATCTCTTGTGGCAGCAAATGATTGTGTCATTACTTTGCCTTCAAGAAATTACTAAAACAGAGCAATAAATTCTTTGCAATTAATCAGCCATATATGAATTTGGGAAGGGGATTGGAAAAACACACCTGCAAACCATTCAACTCAACTCTGTGCTAAGAAATAATACCTAATTTCTCAAGCAATCAAGGCTGTAAAACTTTGATACTGCTGAAACCAGTGGGAGGAAAACACCATTAGATTTAAAGCAGTAACACTAAAACTTATTTAAATCTTAAACTGCAAATGCTAGTGCCATCTTACATATTGCTGAAGTCCATATTTAAAAACTGTATTTGAACATTGATCAAACAGCATACTATTAATCTAACTCAAATAGTATTTTACTCATTTTACTCTAAACAGAAACATGAATCACATGTATGTTACCTTTTTATTTCTGCATGAAATTGAGAGAGGAGATTCCAGCTGCATTTTATATTTGATGCATACTTGGAAGAAGTTGCAATATCTTCTTGAAGGTTGCCTTTTTCCAACCAGCTGCGTCTCTGTATTCTTCTGAGAGCCCGAGATTTCAAAATGCTAGAAAAGTGCCTCCCACCTTTATAACTTTATAGAAAAGAGATTGCTGTTGCCTCAACCATCCTTGTAATGTAACTTGCTCCAATGGGAATCATAAAATGAACCCACTGGAGGTTTCTGAAATGTGAGTACATCGCTTCATTACTAAGTGAGCACCCAAAAGCAATCCACTGCTATCTTAAGTCATTGTGCCTGCAGCTTTCCTCTGGCATGCTTGATTCACCACCTTGATTTCCATTTCCATATTATATATTATTGGAAATAGAAAGAAGCTTGATTCAACAGTCCAATCACAGTCAGAATTCCCACTGGTTTGTGTAGGAGTGTTGCTTCAGTGTAAAGGGAAAAAGGAAAAAGAAAGGTTGCATGACCAAACTCTAAATGTATCGTTCACTCATCAGCACTAATATTTAAAAAACCACAAGGCTTAGAGCTTTAACAAAAAAATTGATATCATTCATTGCAATACTTCATTTATACAAAGTAGTTAAAAAGCCCTGCATCGTCTTCATTGTTGCATGATGATTTATAACTTGTCCATGGTACCTTAAAGCCATTAGCATAGTCATTTAGTTCAACAAGATCAGTTTTATTTTAATAGGGTTCTCACTAACCATTGTGCAAGTAATTTGCTACTAATGTACTTTAATATCTTTTTGAATAAATTATTAAAGCAGTTTGATCGACTGATCGTTTAAACAATAGCTATAAAGTATCCTCATAAAATGGAGAAATAGCATTGCCTGATGCTTTAAGAGGCATTGAAAGAAAGTATCCTATTTCCTTTTCTCTACTTGCTGGGTGCTTTATTTATTTTGTGTCAAAGGCATTGCATAAAATAAGTTTTAAACTAATAAAATAGATGGAGCACAAGCGACTAAACAATTTTAGACCAAACATGGGCCACAGCAACCACATTGTCTGTAGCTTTAAACAATTCTTCCTCTGTGCATGAGGCAGGGCATTGTGGGCAGGCATACAGATGTGGAGTTGTTTGTTCTGCTCCACAGTCACACAAGGTGGAGGATTATTTTAGGTAGTGTCATTTTGCCAGGTTGTCTTTTGATCTGCCCACTTCACTTCTGAGTTTGTTCAGGGACTTCCAAGTTGCCCAGTCTTGGTTTGCCCCTGGAGGCAGACTCTCGTGGGGAGCCATCCATTTGGGGTTTCCTGGCTTAGTTGACCAGAGGGACACTCTTGCTGTTGCTGGGGGAACATTAAGAGGAGTAGTGGTTCTTCATGAAGCTTTTCCTGGATTTAAGTCTACTGAGAGGAGGCTGATAGCCATACAGTGGGCAGCTTTCACAGTGTTTAACCTTATTTCTCTCCCAGTTATTTATTTTATTTTATTTTATTTATTTACTGTATGTATACCCTGGCTTTCTCTTACTCGAAGGGGGCTCAAGGCAGCTTACATAGAGGCAATTATTCAGTGCCTTAAACACATAAAATTCCAAAAATTACAGTTAAAATTAGATTAAATTAAAATATTAAATATTTAAAAAATTACACAAGTTAGCAGCAACTTCTCATTGCACATCGAGGGGGGGGGGTCAATGCCAGCTATCTTACAAAATTTATCAACAGGTGTAGATCTGAGACATCCTGTGATTATTCTGCATGCTTCATTCAGTGCTATATTCACTTGGACAGACCTGTGCCAAACAGGGCAGGCATACTCAGCAGTTGAGTAAGATAAGACCAAGGCTAATGTTCTTATTGGTTTTGGGTCTGCACCACATGTGTTGCCAGTAAGTCTCTACAGGATGTTACTGCATGCAGCTACTTTGTGCTTGGTGTTCATACAGTGTTTCCTAAATGTTAGTGTTCAATCTAAGGTTACACTGAGATATTTAGGATGGGAACAGTGTTTGAGCTCTTGGCCTTAGGGTGCTAGGTACTCACCCTGTGCCTTGCATTTAAGCATGTGAGAAAGAGAGAAATATGGACACACTGCCCAGATGGCAGGCTTATTTCTAGGACCATAATGGGATATAACTAAAACATAACCACCTAAATAATTCCCAAGATAGTAAAGGAAAAGACCTACCACTATCGGATCATTTATTGTTGTTACTGTTATTAAAAGGTAAGAGTCATATATGTGGGCTTATTTTAACAGGAAGAGCATTATCCTATACACTAAACTGTGGTGTCTGAATACAAATACAGCCAACCCTCCATGCCCATGTATCCATGGATTCAATCATCCACAGTTTGAAAATATTTTTGAATAACATTCTGAAAAGCAAACCTTCATCTCGCCATTGTATTTCAGAGACATCAATCTACTACACCACTCTATATAATCTATCCAAGGTGAGATCCTGGAGATAAATCCTAACAGATACTAGGATCCCACTGTTGATACAGTTAGCTGATGAGAAAACTTCCCAGATCCAAGCTCTTTATTTTCATCATCATCAGCTTTATTCTCACACCTTCCCTTAAAAAAAACTAATCTAGGATATATATTATTGAATTAGGAGCTATGTGTGAGGAATTAGCAAAGAACCGGATTGGGAAAAACAGAAATCCATCAAGTTGCCACAAAGCTTGGCCAATTTCCCAAGAACTGTCTTGTTATTTTGATTCCAAATCTTCATTTGCTCTAGGAAGGGTATGTTACCAAGAGTTTACAATGACTGAGAATAGTAAAAATGCCTTTTGTACTATCACATCATTCACCCTTGAAGCCTATGTTGCAGCATAAAAACAAACAGCACCTGCAGAGTTTGATTGGCCTCATTTATTTATTTATTTATTTACAGCATTTATATTCTGCCCTTCTCACCCCGAAGAGGACTCAGAGCGGATCACATTACACATATAGGCAAACATTCAATGCCTTTTAACATAGAACAAAGACAAACAAACATAGGCTCCGAGCGGGCCTCGAACTCATGACCTCCTGGTCAGAGTGATTCATTGCAGTGATTGATTACAGCTGCTCTCCAGCCTGCCCCACAGCCCGAGCCCATCTACCTATTAGACAACTCCAGCAACAGTATATAACAGGATCACCACCAAATCTCCTCCATAGAACCATGGAGTTGGAAAAGACCACAAAGACCATCCAATCCAGTCCCTGCTATGCAGAAACACACAATCAAAAGTGTTTTGATAGATGATAATCCAACCTCTTTTCAAAAACCCCGATCAAAAGAGATTCCACTATATCCCAAGGCAGCACATTCCACTGGTACTATCGGGAAGTTGTTACTAACGTTTCTTAGTTTGATTCCATTGTCCTGTGTCCTAGGATTTGTCTACACAGTTTAACCCCACTTTAACTGCCATGGCTCAATGCTATATGTAATCATGGGAGTTGTAGTTTTACAATGTCTATAGCTTTCCATGCCAAAAAGTGCTGGAGCCTCATCAAGTTACAGCTCCCAAGATTCTATACTACTAAGCCATGCCTGTTAAGATGGGGCCAAACTGCATTATCTCTAAAATGTAGATGCACCCCTACCCTGTTTCCCCTAAAATAAGACATCCCCAGAAAATAAGACCTAGTAGAGGTTTTGCTGAATTGCTAAATAAAAGGCCTCCCCTGAAAGTAAGACCTAGCAAAGTTTTTGTTTGGAAGCATGCCCGTCAAACAGAACACCAGAGCATGCAGGATTGGTAAATGGACATACCATAGAGTGTTGTGCATGGAAATATTGGTAATAACAAGAAATTCTTGATAGGATTCACAGTTTGTCTGGTTATGCTGGTTTGTGATGACAACTACTGTACACTATATAATAAATGTTCATGTTTCTGTTCAACAATAAATGTGAATTTTTCTTCATGGAAAAATAAGACATCCCCTGAAAATAAGACCTAGCGCATCTTTGGGAACAAAAATTAATATAAGACACTGTCTTATTTTCGGGGAAACACGGTAGTCCCTGGAGCATCAGAAAACAAGCTTGCACCATATTCAGGATGGTAGACTTTCAAATAATTAAACATGGGTTTGCCATGTCAGCTTTTAATAGTCTGAAGAGTCCCTCCTTGCATTTTCATTTTAGGAGAGCTAGTTTATATTTGCACTCTATTTCCCCATGTTCCCTCTTCTCTTCCATTCCAGTTCCCTCTGTATTACAGATCCTGCCCCACATTTGGAGTATGTTAAGCCCTCTATCATTGGTATTGCAAGTTTGCCATGGCTCCCTGAATGTCTCTCACATTTCCCAGCACTCTCCTTCATACTTATTTGGCATGTGAGCTTACCTTTTTCTTCTCTTTCTTTCTTTTAGTTTTCAAAACTATACATATAATTATTTTAGTCATTTGCAAATTCAATGAAATAAATAATATATAGAATTCTCCATTAATATGATGCTTCTGGGGAAGAAAAGAAATCACATAGATATAGATAAAGAGGCTGTTGTTATGTTCCCTGGTTTTTCTATAAAGTCACAGATTTATTAAAAATCTATCCATAGGGTTATAAAACATAAGATCTAATAAAATTTCATAACCTCATACTTTTAAATTTCCTTATAAATCATTCTCTAATATCCTGCTGCCAACATATTCTCATTATATGTAATAGACATCAGTTGTCTTTGACATTTCCAGCAACTGGCTTGATACTTCTTGTTTATTTATTATAACTGGTGCTATAGTGTATCTCATCTCTGTTCAAAATTTCTCTGATTTCATAAAAATTTATGGCTGTTACAATATACCGTATTTACTTGATTCTAATGCTCACCCTTTTTTACTAAATTACCTTCCTAAAATTAGGGTGCACATTAGATTCACATAATATGGTAAATACCTTTTTGGGTTCAAGGGTTTTGAAAATTGAGGTGTGCATTAAATTAATTGGTGCATTACATTTGAATAAATATGGATATATTGGGAAATGCTTGGCACCAAAAGAGGGTAAGGCTTCAGGAAATTCTGTCTTTCAATTTCATGATACTTTATTACAAGTAACAGTATTATTCATTGTAACAAAGAAAACATGCACAAAGCTGGAAAATAAGAAGGTATCTACTAGGCTTGCTCAAAGAATTCGATTTCCCCGTTTGTCGTTACTAATTCGTTAGTTTTGTAACTTGTGAAGCAATATTCGACCTAGATTGTCCACTCGTGTGGATCCCGCGGTTTCGAACCGCGATAGGCCCTTTTTCTAATGTCATCGTTTTTTTTCGTTAGGAAAACAAGCTTTTGCAAATCACCCAAACTTGTTTCAGTGCACTGGGGCAACCTAGCGTGTTGTTTCCACCTTGTGGCCAATCAGAGAGTACGTTTAACTCAGAGGAGGGGCTTGTACGTCCTGAATGAAAAGAGCGAGCAGGGAGCCTCGTGGCTCATTTGCACCGGGAATCTGGAGAGGGTGGGAGTGGGATTCCAGGCAGGCAGGCAGGCAAGATTGCTGCGTCACAGCTTCCTTGGCTGAGCTAAAGATTAGAAGACCGGGAGAAAAGGGTGGGTGGATGAGGTGGGAAACTGTTGGGTGTTTGTGCAGGGTGTTTTTCCAAAGGGCCTGTGGGCTTTTTTCCCCACCAGCTTGGCGTTTGCCATTTGCCCAGCACTGCAGCCCTGCAACTTTTCTGCTGCGCCATATTGCCTGGTGCGGGGTGGACTTTTTTCTTTCGGACAAAGCAGCTTTTTGGGCGTTTGATTAGGAAACTTTTCTTTGCATAGGCATTAAAGTGAGTTGCAAATAGAAGAAATCAAATTTACCAATTTTCATTTTGCAAAGTCTGGCAAAACTCCCCATAATCCACCAAAAAACAACTTGGGGAAAAGGGAGGGTGTATTGTTTCCTTTCTCTGAGTTGCTCAATTTGGGCTCGCAGCAAATCTCTTTCTCCTATCAACCCTAGCAAAGTCTGGCCAAAGGTTGCAAGTCCCATCATCCTCCGCAATACCACTTGGTTTGGGCAAAAGGGAGGGTGTATTTCTTTTTCCCTCTTTCTTTTCTCCGAGCTGCTCAATTTGGGCTCGCAGCAAATCTCTTTCCCCAATCAACCTTAGCAAAGTCTGGCCAAAGGTTGCAAGTCCCATCATCCTCCGCAATACCACTTGGTTTGGGCAAAAGGGAGGGTGTATTTCTTTTTCCCTCTTTCTTTTCTCTGAGCTGCTCAATTTGGGCTTGCAGCAAATCTCTTTCTCCTATCAACCCTAGCAAAGTCTGGCAAAAGGTAGCAAGTCCCATAATCCTCCGCAAAACCACTTGGTTTGGGCAAAAGGGAGGGTGTATTTGTTTTTCCCTCTTTCCTTTCTCTGAGCTGCTCATAGGGCTGGCAGCAGTGACTCTCTTTCTCCTATCAACCCTAGCAAAGTCTGGCAAAAGGTAGCAAGTCCCATAATCCTCCACAATACAACTTGGTTTGGGGAAAAGGGAGGGTGTATTTCACAGTGAAGGAACCCCTATTGAACAGGAAATAACAATTCAAAAGCAGGAACAGATTTTTGCAATTGTTAAATAAAGTTTTTTAATATAAACTATGAAATTGCACAATAAATCTTAGGAAAGGGCAAACGCTCTGCAATTTGGCATGCAAGCAGGGTGGATTGTGTTCTCCCACTGTACCAAATTTGATCAGTATAGCTGAAAAAATGAGTGCAGGAGAGCCCCATAAAAGCCCCCCCCTTGGGCTGTTTTGGGCCACTGCGCATGCGCGTCCGCCATTAATGAATTACTTTTGAAACTAACGAATTTTCGTTAATTTCTAATTTTTTTGTGGGCAAAATTCGGAAATGACTTCAGAAATGAAACGCTACCCCCCCATACTTTTGAAACGAGTTTAGAATCAATTTTTTCGTGGATCGCTCAAGCCTAGTATCTACTTTAGCACTTATAACATGTTACTTCTGAACACCGTGTTTAACTTTTACTTCGTAAATCTTTGACTATCAAATTAGATGACACATTCAGCTTGCATCTAAAAGAGTAAAAACATTTGTTCGCGAGTGCATGTGATTTTCGACAGCTATGTAGCTGACATTATGTTTTGCACTTAGTGATTAGAAGGTGAACACTGAATTAATTTGAATGTTAATGGGAAACCAAATCTTAATGGGGAAGAATACACATTTTGTGAATTTTGTTCAGGGGCACTTTCTTCACATGTTGGCATCTTACATAAGCTCAGTGGCAGAGGCTCGTTTCAGCTTTCTGCAGCGCAGTGGCTGGAAGCAAATGCCATGACCCACTGAGGACTAACAAAGAAAGGCATTCATGAGTCTAACATGATCTCAGGTGGTTATATTACATGATTCAAGTTTTTTTCCACCAGCAAGTTGACATTTTCATCTGAGGAACTCTTATGGAAAATCAAAAGGAAAATTAGGACTGGTTAGTTGAATCTACCCTATACCTTTCTTCAGCTTAAGTCTACTTTACTCATCCTCATTTCTGGCTCATTATCGTGTTTTTCTCGCTTGACATTTACTGATTCAATAAAAGATGAACAAACATTAAGGCAGATTGTATTTGTACCTTTCCTTTAAAAATCTTATGTGATCCCACCAATCAATGGCTGTGGAGAATATTGACTGGGATGTACTAATTAGACTTTACTAGTAGTAAGGGATGAATTACACAGGAAGCTTGGGCAGTGCAGATGCTGTTGTGCTTCACCACTCATTTTTAATTGTTCTGCATAAGAGAAAGGTGGAAAACACCACCATTACTATGACTATCAAGAAGATAGTAATAGCACACAAGAGGATTTTAATCATTTGATTTTTTTAGAAAGCAGTTTTTCAATCTGTTGAAATGCATAATGAATATAACAACATTTTAATATAACTGAGAGGTGAATGTTATACATGTGATACCTGTTGCTGAGCCACCTTCCCCAAATCTTATTTGTTGCTGTTCTGTATTCTCCAAATTCAGCTGTTAATGGTTTTTCAGATCATCTTGCTCATTGTGAGCCTGTTCTTTCTCCTGGTTATATAATTTCAGATGCTGAAGCATTCGCCACCAAAGTTACTTATCTGATGTGACTACTCACATCCCACTTCAGTGGGTGTTGAAAGCATTGAAGGCAAGAGTGTGGTTGTTAATTTGTACATCTAAGGAATTGAATAAAGTAGGAAAGTACAAGTAGAAGCTGCCTCGAGGGATTAAAAGAGAAAAGTTGCTCAGCTTGACTAATAAGTGAAAGATGGGAAACCTCACACATTATGTGGAGGTTGTCTCCTCAACTTTTCATACACCATTGAGATTCAAAAAGAACTTAGAGTTTCATTTAAAAAGAGGATAGTTTGTACATCTCTTTTTAATTTAAGAATCCAATGCATTCTTAATTTATACCTGTTTAGGACTCAAAAACATTTAAACCACTATTTTAGATTGAAATCCTGAACTTTGAGAAAAAGATAAAGGGACCATTTGGACTTGGTACAAAAATGGTACAGTACTGGTTCATACCTCAAGTCTGGATTTCTTGCCTTGAGTTTATTTAATACTCAACTTCTTCAAGGCACACTGTCCAAGTTGCAAGTTCCCCATTGACTTTCCTTTATACTCTCTAACTTTGAGGCCTGTTCTCTTTTGTCCTCTCTGTTTAGGCATTCTCAAATATCTCAAATGTCAGGGGCGGAGCTTTGTAGCAACATATCAAAATACTAAGCCCATGGAACAATAGAAGCTGGTTAAACTGCATTGGCTCTTTGGGAAACGGGAACCTTCTATGGTTGTCTGAGGATTTTGACCCAAAACATTGCCCTCCAGGGAGATAGGGCAGTCTACAAAGAAAGTTGTTGTTGTTGTTAGGATACTTAAGTGACAGAAAAAGAGGAAAGAACTCCCCATCTCTTTGTTAACCACTGTCCACCTGCTCCTCAATTTGCTGTTTACCAGTAAAGTGAGAGGAGGTGTGTTTTAGGAGCGAGAAAGCAAAGTAAAAAATGGGCAAACTATTTTCTAGTGTAGCCCTGAACTAGATTGGAAAAAAAATCTCTGCTTTCTCTTTTGTTTTTTCAGGACAACTCAGATGATTTTTAAAAATAATTTTGAGGAGATGTCTGAGAAGCTCATTTGTCTCTAATATTAAAGCATAGTGCTAAAATGTTAACACATCATGTTAGAATACATTCTTCCACTTTACCACACCTAAATTTTTTAAGATGTTCATTTGTACTCCAGAATTTTGCTTGGTAAAACCACAGAATAGCTTGCATCAAATATCAGGAAAGCAGCTGACATTTTCCATGGAGGAGTCTAGCCTGGTAACTTTTAGCACCCATGAAAGTTGTATCACAAGTTATGCCAATTTCTTCTGATCTATTCTTCTGATAGCACTCTGACAGGTGATTCTGAGCAGCTTTCCGTGCTGATGGAAAATCATACCCAGTGCTTACTGTGCTGACACAGTCACACATCTGCTACAGAGTCATTATGCAGTGGTTTGTCAAATGTCAGACAACTGCAGTTATTCAAGGCCATGATTAACTGTGACATTCCTTTCGGCAATAAAGAATATCTACTTTCAGCAGCTTATCATAACAAGTTGTTGACACATTATGTTTAGGATTTTTAGGATGTGTTGGTTTTAAAAATCTTGATCAACCCACTTAGGGCTCCCCAAACAATCACGGGTGGCTGCAACCAGGAAGGGAGTTTCTTGCAGAAAGCATTTTCAGTTATTCTAATGTTCCAAGGGCCTTTCAGTTTGTTTTCCCCCAAGTACAGAGCTTGTACTTGAATACAAAATGTGCTTGCCTAGTTAAAAACTAATCATATGCACCTGGAAAAAATGTGAGAGAAACTAGATTAATCCCAGTTTATTAATACCTATATGACAATGTCTGTCTAGCTATTTGGGTGAAAACAAGGTTTTATGTTGGTACCAAATCAATACTATTGAGAGAGGTTCCATTTTTGCCACTATACATTTGGCAGGAATGCCTCTTGTGTTGTGTGCTTTCCGGGGTGTATGGCCATGTTCCAGAAGCATAATCCTGCGATTCCAGCCATGAAAGCCTTTGACAACACAATGCCTCTTGTACTAGTCACTGTGCCACTAAGTGGGGATTCACATTGGGGCATGATTCGATTGATTCTTCTGTTAAGCAATGAACTAAAGCAGATTAATAAATGAATTGCCACTGTATATTAAATAATAACAACTGATTCATGTGGAGAAATGGCCAGTGATAAGTGAAGAGAAAAATTGCTTTGTGTTTGTTTTGCTTTCTTAAACATTGGGGAATTTATATAATCAAAATATCTGCTTTTAAACTCTGCTTTCTGATTCCCAGGAAAAACAGAGAATTGTAGAGAATTGCAGTTGGCAAGAAGATCATCCTATCACAATGGGTAATTTTATTTAGTGTTTTAATAAACATGTATAAATAAATATTGATGAGTAAGGAAGAGACAGTTACTCAAGCTGGTAGATCATGTAAGAGGTTTCAGTGAGCATAATTAAAGACATAAAATGAGCAAGGAGACATATTGGGTCCCCAGGATGTCAAATGGAGATTTTGGGGGAGCAAAAATGCCGTTAAAGGGCCATAAAGAGCCTGTAAGCCATGCCCTCTCTACCCTAGTATTGCAGCCAAGTGCAACATTGAGAGTATTAATATATAAACTTTTTTAATAATTACAATGTATTATGATGATAAAACACTTTGCAGCAAAAACATGGACATATATAGCAAATTGAATATTCATCTCACGCACTGTCAAGTCCTACATTCCTCAAACCAGCAAATGTGGAGGGCCAACTGTAATATAATGTTTCATATTCTCTTATATATCTATGTGGCAGTAAACACTCTCCAAAGCCAGGGATGGGAATCTGATACTTACAGAGCATCTTCAGCCCCCACATATGTTTGGAGATAAGAGGCTATTTAAAACTTGGGAAGGTTTCACATTGAAATGTACTCTGGTTTGCCGACTAAGAATGGTTTCCACAGAATAGCAGCTTTGGTTAGTACACTTGTAGGTTGTATACAGAGCAGAAGCTCTGGGTTTTGCAGGGATGCATTTTTTGGCTTGAAAGTTGCTGCATTGTGACAAACAGATAAAATGTTCATTTCCTTCTACCTACTATGGCCTGATTTGTGCCCTCAACCTCACCAACTGATGAAATACAGTGCCCCAAATTGTTTAAAAACTGGAATTTGGCCTTTGAGTCTAAATGGTTTTTCACTACCATTCTACACTAATAATTCAAGGTAGATGTGTTCCTTGTATTCATGTAACCGAGTGTGATAGCTGCCAAGCATATTTATTTATTTATTTATTTATTTTTCAAACTTATATGCCGCCACTCCCCTAGGGCTCGGGGTTAGGGTTGTGACATCTATCCCCAATATTTTCAGTTTAGATCAGAGTACTAAACAAAGGATTCCTGCTGAAGTCATTACTTCATTACTTGGCATCATTCAATATTTAATTCCAAATATATGTCTTCTATAAAGAGTTAGCCAACACCATTTAAGGGAGCTAATAATGAGTTTACATTTGTATGCAGGCATATATAGGGTTTATGAAATAGCACCTTTAAAAATCCAGCCAGCAGGAGTTAGAATGCTTGGGCTAAGGCTGACTACTGATGTGAAGCTTTGGAAAGGTGTGTCAAAATTCACAAATTTTACAAATAACAGTCCAACTTTGAGTGATTTCACATGTCACAATTAGTTACAATTAGAGTCCTAAAGTTCCCTAAAGTAGAGTGTACAATGGTCACTTTAAAAACAAAACAAAAAAACAACAAAAAAACAACCAACCATAAATGATATAAACTGTGTTTGGGTACATATCTCCCAACCAACTTGCTGTCACCTCAATAGAGCATGAATCACAGTACCAACCAGCCCTTAAACTTATGTGAATATTTCTCTTTTGCCATTTGGCAAAGGTAAACTTTAGAAGTATGGTAACAGAAATGTTTCAGTTGCACTGCAAAAAGATGAAGAGGATTCCATATTTTTCGTATCATGATATATCCATAGAAGGGCATCCAAAGTGGTCAAGCTTTATGAGGAGCTGGGTATGTTCAACAGGTGAAGCATCCCGCTTTGCCAAGAAAAGAAAGAGGCAGTGGGGCGAATCTGTCACCTCACAGAACTCCCTCTCAGTGATATTTTCCCCATCACAGGTGGGGAGCATTGCCCTTCTGCAGAAAATCTGGCTGGCTCCAATAGAGCCAGCACAATGAGGGAAGCCTTCTGTGTTGTTGGGGAAGTATCCATTGATGCTTCCTCAACAAATCACCACAGGGCCTCCACCAGAAGTCACACTACGTCATGTGATGGTTGACATGAGGCTCTATCCCCAAGAGAAGGTGGAAGTATCCTAGGATGCTGATTTAGGTAAGTGTGATGAGGTTGTGAGAGGTGAAATGGTAGCCATATTTAAATACCTGAAGAGATATCATTTAGAACAGTGGTGGGCCGTGAGAATGAAAATCTGGTCTGTGAACCTTCTTCCTCTTTATTTTCTTTTCTTTTATTTATTTCTGCTCCTTTCCGCAAAGCTGACCATTGCATTTGATAGACCACATCAGCTCTGGATTATTAAATATGGTATTTTGTGGGTGAGCAGATGGCAACTCCTGGATGGCATATGTTCTGTTTCTGAAACTAGAGCAGATGTGGTCTATCCAATCCAATTTTTTAAATCAGTATTTCAAATAACCAAACCGAATCTAAAGTTGATCAAAAAATGATTTGTAACCCTTTTCTTACTAATGTTGAAGAGTGGCCCCTAGTCAAATGGTCCCTGATCAAAGTGGGCCCTGGTGAAAGTGGTCACTGGTCAAAATGGTTCCTGGTCAAGTGGGCCCTGGTTAAGTGGGACCTGATCAAAGTGGGCCCTGGTGAAAGTGGGCCCTGGTCAAAAAAGGTTGGGAACCACTGATGTAGAAGATGGAGCCAGCTTGTTACCTACTGATCTAGATATTAGGCTGAGAACTGATTGTTTCAAATTACAAGAAAAGAGATTCCACATAACACTTAGGAAGAACTTCTTTACTAGTAACGGATTGACCTGTTGCTTATCTCACTTATTATACCCTATTCCTTTAGCAGGCCATAGTGTATGCCTTTGCCAGCACTTTAACGGGACAATAGTTCTGGGATCTACCTCACCTTAATTGAATCTGACACTAATTGCACTTTTTTGGCCCAGTTCTTTTTTAGAGCCGACCCAGGATTTTATCATAGTATATTTACTGTATCTTGACCTATGACTTGTTTTATTGTTGATTGATTGTTTTATTGTTATGTTTTTATATTGTTTGTGGCCTGGGCTTGGCCCCATGTAAGCCCCCCCGAGTCCCTTCAGGGAGATGGGGCGGGGTATAAAAATAAAATAATAATAATAATAATAATAATTATAATTATTATTATTATTATTATTATTATTATAATTATAGTAAGAAATGTTTGCAGTCTTGGAGGGCGGAGGGCTTTCATGCTTTGAATCTTCTTCTTCAGCGTTTGTCCTGCTTGATGGCACTTTACTGGTTTGCTGGCACCATTTCACCCGGTTGTGTGCATGAGCAGGATGTATTCTTCAGGTTGTTGTGCAACGTGTCCAGCCAGCATTGCTTCGGTCATCCCTTTGGTCTCGCCAGGCACTTCTAAATCAAGAACAATCTTGCAGATGAACTCCTCTTCACATCAGAGAGTATGGCCATACCATCTGAGGCATGATTCTTGTAGTTTGTCGGCAATTGGAGCAATGCCAAAGCATCACTGGATGTCATCATTGTGGATGCAGTCAAGACATGTGACACCAGCTATAAATCGCAGCATCTTCATCTCCATAACACCGAGGTGTTGTTCTGCTTACTTTGTTACCAGCCAACATTCAGCTCCATATATTGTGGCATGCCTTATGACAGTTCAACAGATTTTTGATTTTAGGTGATCAGGTATCTTCTTGTCGCAAAGTACACCTACTACTGAGCGCCATTTCATCCAACCCGCGTTAGTCCATGCGGTGATTTAATCAAAAACGTTGTCAGCTGAAGTTATTGTTGATCCAAGATACTTGAAGATACTTTGGGAGATCCACCTCATTCACCTGGATGGTACCAGTCTCCTCCTCATTGGTCATCAGGTGCTCTGTCTTTTTGATGTTGAGGCAAAGACCAAATTGTTCCAGCTGGTTACACCATGCTTTCACTTGATATTCAAGTTATTCATTGTCCTCAGAAACAAGCATTATGTTGTCAGCATACAGAAAAGTCCAAGATGCTGGTTACTGCAGATCTCTAGTAATTGCATCCTGCTTTGAGTATCTTTAAATAGCACTCTTTTCTAGCACTTTACAATTCTGAGATTGAATATTGCTGTTATCTACAGCAATTGCTGTATTTTATTGTTTTTACCAGGGGGTACTGTGAATTTATGATGTTGTGTTGACTGTTTATTACCTATGTTTTTTTCTGCACTTGTTGTATTTTGTATTTTGTGTCCCACCTTGAGGGTTTTGTGAGCCACCCTGAGTCCCTCTGGGAGATGGTGGTGGGATATAAATAATAATAATAATAATAATAATAATAATAATAATAATAATAATAATAATAATAATAATGTTTGTATGGACATATAATTTTATGATTCAACAGTTCTAAGTTAAGTATACTGTTATTTGGAAAAGTAATTAATGGCAACTTATTTATAACCATTTACTCCCCATATAAATCATTCATGTTGATGTTTTTCCTTGGGGTTTTATGAAGGTTTGATGAAAGCAGCTCTAGGAACCTACTGTTTGCCTGAAAGCTTACCTGAAGGTGAAGGAAGGTATTAATTTATCTGTCTGCGAACCACTATTTTTCTCAGGTTTACCACCTTGATGCTGTTTTTTGTCCTTTGAGGAGAAAGATGCAACCAGATGTCCTTTTTTGCCATGGCATCCAAACATTTCTTGGAGCAGGCAATTTTAATTGGAAAAATGTCTCCAGGGAAAGATATATATTGTATCTTCATGCAGATGCTCTGAAGGGGTAAAAGCACCTAGACAAATGATGTGAAATTGTTTTATGAAATCTCATGCAATAGTATGATTTGAAAACGAGTGTAATCCTCTCTGAACTCATGCTGATGTGTCCTGGGAAGAAACTACTTTTGATTCCCACCAAATTATATTGTTATTGTTGTGTCTCTTCAAGTTTTTTCTGACTTAACACAAATCTACCACAGGGTTTTCTTGGCAAGATTTGCCCAGAAGAGGTTTGCCATTACCTTCATTTGAGCGAGTACGATCTGCCCAGGATCACCCAGTGGGTTTCATGGCTGACTGGGGCTTCAAAGTCTGGTCTTCAAAGTCTAATACTCAAACCACTACACCATGCAGGTCTAAAGAGATTTTAGATATTAAAGCTGGGGCAACTGTCCATTGCTTAACCTGTGCATGGCAATCTGTTTTTTCCACTCAAACCAACAGTAAAGCCAGTGTCCACCACTGTGCATAAAATATAATAGATAAAATCTTATGTGTGAGCTAAAAAGGAATATTTGTAACAAAGGCATAACCTTCCTGTGCACAACCTTTTGTAATTATCCAGCCAGACCTTACAGAAACTGTTTCTACACTTTGACTCTTTACCCTAAACCATGTAATTGAAACAAATGGATACTATTCTGGAAAGGCACTAAGGTATCCAGAAATATCAAGAGAGTTATACTTTTTCATCATCAGTCCCTTGATGAATGTCAACCATGAAAGCTACCAAGGCTATCAAGAGAATCCAGACTGAAATGGATGAAGACATCTTGATTTTTTTTTTTTTTGCTTCTGCCTGTTTTGTTTTAGTTTAGAATTCCTAAGTATTCTTTACTATTAAGATCTAAATCACGGTGGGCTGTATATGTGACAAGGCAATTCTTTCAGCTTATTTTCCATAGACAAAATGTGTCCTTGACACTGTTTGTGGCTCCCAAAATGTTTTGCACTCTATCTCCTACAACCTCATCACACAGACTATCCCCCTGCCCCACTGGTGCTGTTTTGCCAGCCTCCATGGCAAAGTGGCAGGGATGCTTCCATTCCAGTTGGGGGCGGGGCTTCAACAGAAAGTCCAGTGATGTCATGTGATGGGCACAGTGTCCATCTTTCGCTGGACTGTCCCTTTAGCAGCACCAACAAAAAAAGAGAAGTGTGATGAGGTCCCTAGACTGCCCTTTCACTGGCAGAATGTGATGCGGAAGCTAAAAACACCAATGAGATTCTAGGCTGCATCTATAGGAGTACAGCCAGTCCCCGAGTCACAAATATCTGACTTACAAATGACTCATAGTTAAGAAAAGGGGTGAGACAACAGGAAGTGAGAGAAATCTACTCCCAGGAAGGAAAATTCACTTCTGGAAGAGTTATCATGGGGGAAGGGTGTCTCATCTGAAGCTTTATCACCAATCCTCGTTACCACAATAAGTCAAAATTTTCAAAATGAAATTATCACATGGACGGAAAGTGAGGTGAAATTTTCTGAATAGGGGTACAGACAGCAAAACAAACATCACAGAGGTGTTAAGATATATATTAAAATGCACATGTTCTGACTTACAAATGAATTCAACTTAAGAACAAACCTACATAATCTATCTATTTCATAACTTGGAGACTGCATGTTTAGTGTTTAGATCAGTGATTCTCAACCTGTAGGTCCCCAGGTGTTTTGGCCTACAGCTCCCTGAAATCCCAGCCAGTTTATCAGCTGTTACAATTTCTGGGAGTTTGTTTGAAATCTATGGATCACTCTTAAATAAATGGATCTGCCACAATATTTAATTGTCTTGATGTATACTTTGCACTCAGAACAAGAGACTATCATTAGGACAAAATAGAGAAAATTGGAATATTTCCAATTGTCAAGGTGAAGGCTGCATTTTATCACCCTATCTATTTAACTTGTACACTGAAGAAATCATATGTAAAGCTGTAGAAAGGAGGCATGATAATTGGAAGAGGTATATGCAGATTGTTGTGACTGCGCCTTCGGGGATTATGGTTGATGGGGATGGAATTCGAAGAGGAAGAAAAAACCCTCGTGATGAGGGTTCACTGGAGGAGTTGCGCAGGAAGCGACTTAGAGAGCTATATGGGGGATCTTCTGAGGAAGATTCAGATGGTGAGATGGATGCTGAGGAACAGGTGGTGGCTGGGGAAGCGGGCACTGAATGGGCACAGCCACCGGAGATGTTTGGGGATTTGGGGTCTATGGATACTTCTGAACCTGGGGTTTCTGCAGGAGCTGATCCCAATTGGGATGCTTGGAGAAGGGAGGATGGTTCTTTAAGTGTTCATGGGGCTAAGTGTGGGCAGGATGATTGGGACTCCGACGAATTGCTATGTACTCCAGATCCACGAGCTCTAGCTGTGTGGAGCTCAGACTCTGAGTAGATTTGGGACACCTGGTGTTTGCACCCTCTTCAGACCTTGGATCGGAATTTGACCTTGCTACTGCCTTCACCCTGTTATTGATGACTACTATCGGCTTTTGACTCCTGGCTTGCTCTTTGGACACCGCTGTTATCTCCTGACCTGACCTTGGAATCCCGGACGACGTCTTTTCACCATCCTTTTGGAGCCTTCGGCTTTATCCACATTGTGGAAGCAGTCTACTGCATTCTTAGTTTGTTTGTTTGTTTCCTGACCAATTTGGTGTTTTCTTTTGGGAACTGTTCTTTTGAAAACTACAGAGCCGGCTGGCAGGGCTTGGACTCAGAAAGTGCAGTTTGCACTAAGTTTGTTTAGCTTTGTTTTTACCTGCTTGTGTTGCTGAATTATATTTTTGTTTGAACTGCTCTTGAAGCACTGATAGTGAAGTGTTTCAAGGTTTTTTTTCTGTGTTAACATTACTTTTTGGCTTATCTGCTGAATAAACTCTATTTTTGTTCGCTAATTGGCGTCTGACTCTTGACACAGATAATACCATACTACTAGCAGAAAAATGCAGAGACTTAGAGCAATTAGTGTATAAAGTCAAGAAAGGAAATGCAAGGATGGATTGACAGTTGAACATTAAAAAACAAAAAACAAAATAACCATAGATGGTTTACATTACTTTAAAGAAATGTAATATGATGAACACATTGAAATAGTTCAAGATTTCAATTTCTTTGCTTAGTCATTAATCAGAATTGAGTTTACTGTCAAGAAATCAGAAAAAGGCCAGGACTTTGAAAGGCAACTATGAAGGAATTACAGAACCTTGTAAAATGTACAGATATTTCATTGAATATTAAAGTTGGGATAGTTCATGCCACTGTAGTCCATTTCTATATATGGTCGTGAAAGCTAAACAGTGAAAAAAGGTGATAGGAAGAAAATCAACTCTTTTGAAATATGGTGCTGAACAATAGTTCTAAGGATACCACAAACTGCTAAAAAGCCAAATGAACGGATGCAAATAAAGCCTGAACTCTCCCTAGAAACCAAAATGACTGAACTGAGACAGTCATATTTTAACTAGATCATGAGAATACATGACTCACTAGAAAAGATCACAATGCTTGGTAAGTAGAAGGCAGTAGGAATAGAGGAAGATCACATTTCAGATGGACAGACTCAATCAAGGAAAGCACAGTACTGAGTCTGCAAGACCTCAGCAGGGTTGTTAATGACTTGACAGTCTCTAATTCATGGAGTCCCCATATGTTGAAGTTGAGGACAAAAACATGGTCAACTCTAAAACCTCTAGACCTGCTGAAGGTTATGAAATTTTATACAGATCCCGAAAAAAATTGTTATGGGTTTTTTAAAGGCTGCATGACAGTTCTGAAGTGGACTAAGCATGTTTTTAAAGTGAGCCAACAGCATTGATCCAGCAGAATACATTATAACAACAATTACCTTCAATGATGTCTTTGACCGAGGTTCAGGCTTCTGTCTTGTAGGTGTATTTTTAATAAGTAGAGATTGATCAGTACGAGAATCATAATTCCCATGTTCTGAATCATCTGTATATGTGTCTTTCTCTCTTCCTAGATCTGGGAAAGAAAACATAGTAAAAACAGAAGAACTCATTTGATATTAGTAAGGAGATATTATATCAAAAATACAAGAATAGTTCACTAAGTTATTGCCTTTAATTCATTTGTCATGTGTTCCTGTTGCCTTTTAGTAACCTATTTTTAAAGCAAATCTAAAATCTATCTCAAGTACCATTTTTGTCTTTTTAAAATTCTAACAAGATCCCTCAATTTATTCAGAAAACTAAATTAATGAAAATGGGTGCACTGAAAATGAGATCAAAGCAAGCTTAGTGGCTGATAAGTGTATATAGTATTTATTTTTTTTACATTAAGAGTGTTCGGTAAGTAGTATGTAAGCTTTTTATATACCCCACACCTTTATGTGCAGCCCCTATGGACCTCCTGTCCACAATAAGCATCATTTTACCTTTAAAGGAATCATTTCCTTTTAAAACAAGATGAAGTCATGAACCTTGTGAATTAAGTGATTCTTAATCATAGCAACTTCTGGGAGTACAGGGCATGAAATGGCAACTTCTGGGCTGAGGCTTCAGAAAAGTGTCTTATGACCCAATCTAGCACTTAACAGTTTTTTTAAGAGATTGGTGAAAATTAGTGAGAATTTGATCTGGATTTGCTAGTTTACTCATCCTGTCAATGAAGATACAAATGGGAACATGCCAATAACCAGATATCTTCACATTCCCAGATTGTTCAGTTTAAGAGACCCATCCATTTGGAAAATATGTGTAGCAGAATTCGTGTACAGTGGGCCCTTGGTAGCCTCTGGGGCATCCTTGTGTATTTTTACATTAATGGATAAAAATGGATTAGAAAGTTTTTTGCTATAAAAATCTGACAACCTGCTGAAAAAAACAGACCTGACAGACTTGCATATCCCTAGTTATTGTAATGCTTTGATTACCAAGGCTTACAATGATGTAGATTCAAAAATTAGGAATCTAGGATGCTATTTTTATGAAGGATTTACTGATTTACTACTATAATATCCAACTGGTTTGATCTATTATCAGAAAATGTTACCAATTTTTGCAGCAAGCACTTAGTCTACCAATAATATATTCTGTGGGAAGACTGGAAATTGTTAATCCCTCATCCCATTATTATATTTAGTATTTCACATTTCATTTAATTCTTCAAACAGCACTAAATGGTCAGTGTAGATGGGGCCAGAAACAGCATGAATTTTCCCACCAATACCTTTGCTGGGTTTTGCAAATTTCTAATGAGGCTCTGAAAATGATATTTTGAACTCTTTTACTGCTTTTACTTAGGCAACTCCAGGCACGATGAGACATCACTTGGGCACAGCCTCCCTCTAGTCTCTCTCCTCTCTATTCCTGCTTTCTTCCACACTTCTCTTTGTGGAGAGGAATGGGGTTCCACTGAGGCGAATGCCTCATAGGTGAGGAGCCCCTCAGCTCTTACCTCTGAAGGAGAAGCGGGCTTCACATACTCCTGCCCCTGTTCTCAGCCTCACAGTCTCACTCTTGTGGTTTTTATCTCTAGTGAAAAGCCTACCAAACAGGGGTCCGAGGGCCCTTCCACACAGCCATATAACCCAGAATATCAAGGCAGAAAATCCCACAATATCAGCTTTGAACTGGAATATTGAATCCACACTGCCATATATTCCAGTTCAAAGCAGATAATGTGGGATTTTATTCAGATGTGTGGAAGGGGCCCCAGTTTGAACTCCTCTGATCATCTGAAGTTTCCTCTGAGCTCCTTAATTTTTATGACTGTTCAGAGCTTTCTCCCTTAAAAGGAGAACAAGATCCCATTTTGTTTGTTCTGCTTTTCTGTGTTGGCTTGTTTAAATTATGAGTAATATTGTCTTCAGTTCTTTTTTTAACTATTGTTTCATATATGTGTGTGTGTATGTGTGTATATATATACACACGGGTTATCCAAAAAGTAGATTACGTTTTGGAATTGAAAATGAACAAAGTATAGGAGAAAACATTTACCATATGCAGTTGAAAGCCACACCCAAATACCACTTCTCAAGATAGTCGCCATTCAAATCTAGGCACTTATCATAGTGATGAATGAGCTTGGAAACTCCTTCCCCACTGAATTCTGCCACCTTCGCCCTCAACAGTGTGCGACCCGCTGCGTGGAAATATGGCCAGGGCTTGCAAGCGCTTGCAAGCCCTGGCCGATCCTGGCTGCTTGTCCTTTGGAGCCTTCTGTATATGTATTGTGTGTAATATGCCTTATAGAACACAGACAGATAGAAGTAAACACTAAACATTTCTTGGGGCTCCACAAGAAATTTTTGCTTCAAAAGGGCTGAGTACCTGAAAAAGTTTTGGGGACTTGTGTTCTAGAGTGTAAATTCAGATACGTTTCCATTTATCAGTCTGCAAACACGCTTCATATTTTGGGCTATAGACAAGGTGATTACTATTAATGAGAGTATTCTGTTTTAAAAAGTATATATTTTAAAATATAAATATTCACCTTACTGCTGAAAGATTTTAGAAGGAAAGAATGTGATGAAATTGGAAACGATTGCTTTATGACTATCTTTTGTCATAAAGGAACTGTCTCCAATTTTAATTCATAGTCACTAGTAATTCTAGTAGAAGTATTTATTTGGATATGGATTGGTAGAAAAACAACTGCTTTTTATTTTATTAGAGTTTGGAATTGTTGGGGGGGGGGGTCAGAGCTTTTTTGTGTTTCAGTAAGAGTCTGTTCTTAAGCTACATATAAGAAAGTCTGAAAAGTTTAGGATTTTTTTTACCAATAAAAACAAGTCTTCCAATGCTCTCAAAGAGGAATTGGTGTGGCATCTCAAAAAGAACACTACTTCACACATGGATAAACCAAATAATCGCTGGCATGAGAGATGCAAAGAGTGAAAGGGATAGAGTTTATAGTTACGTTACATCTGCACCATTCCAGTGATTTCAGATCTGATTGATTTCAGATGAAAAGTCAATCAGCCAAATGTCTTAAGAAAATTATATCTCAGTGCACACAAAAAAGGTATTACTACTTGGGACTCACAAGTCAGTGTCTCTTTAAAGGTTTTTATTTTTTAAAGGACCTACTCAAATTAATTATTTACATAGATTTGAACATTAAAAAGTAAGGCAGAAACAGTTGTCTTTTAATTATTCCTCTTTCTTTGATGAATTCAGTTGTGTCATCACTGAAAGTCAAACCCAATATTTCTATCAGATTTTATTTATACAGAACCATTCCGCTGGGAACTGCTTGTGTTTAGTGCTTTACACTCAAAAGCTGTTTTAAGATTGCTTAAAGATAAATTCCTGCTAAGCTTTTCTGCAGCTTTGTTTGAACTCTCAAAGCAGTGTGTAGGTTAATTAATATGCTGACACTATAGATTATTCTGCAAATAGACTGAAGTGTTGGGCGTATTTCCACTGTGAGACTGAAAGGAACAGCACTCTTCCTTATTTAAGAGTAAGTATGCTTGAAGGTTTTTACAGAAAGGCTTTTCTCTCTGAAGCTATGTACATAAATGAATCTTGTTAGTTGTATAATGAAAGATTAGAGTACTTAAGAAATATGATTGGATCCTGGATGTCTCTCTCTCCCCACCCCCAAAGAAACTGAGAGGGTAGAGTTTTCTACTGGCAGAAAACAGACTCCATTTTGCTAAATCCTCCTTTCTATTGCAACCTACTCTTCAGTCCTGAAAACTCCACCAACATTCCAGAATACATTTTCAGAGCATTGTTACATTGACATTAAAATTGAATTAAGAAGGGGATTCTACTGCAGAGTTCCTACATAATCACCTCAAGAACCGGTTCGAAGCTAGGATGGTGACCCCAGTATCCACTAATTGTGGATTGGAACCAAACCCAGTAATGTTTTTTTTAACCAGTCTGTCAAGATGTACTAAAGCAGATCAGTGCTAGACCACAGTAGGACACAAGAAATGAGAACAAAGGGACAGAAAGGGTACATTCCCATGGGAATGATGTGCTTTTCCTCCTGAGAGTGTAATTGTTTACTTTTCATCCAACTGTGCTTTGGCGTTTTTTAAAGCGTGTCACCAGTAGCAATGTCCTGATGAGTGCACTGCATTTTCTTGTCCCAATTTTGAGACCTGGTCAGCTGCAGCATAATATCTATCTTATTCTGGACTTTCTGGAGAGTTTTTTTTAAAAACACATGGCTTGGGGCTTAATGTGTGCTATAGTGTGTGTTGGGATGTACCTTTTGTAAACACACTGCTTTTGAGCTGGCTTCAGATTGCATTATACTGCCTGTGTAGAACTGCCTTGGAGGGCACAAGGTTAGGGTTGCAGAGTTTCAATGAATTTGGAAAAATATGAATTAAAAAAACTTTTTTTAACCTGAGAGAACATCTCTGAGTCTCTTGGTCCTCCAGGGTGACTCCTAGAGAGAGCATATTGATCTCACCCTCAAATAATCAAATCCATAAAAGTTAAACTTGCACATGTGGACAGCCAACTGTCCTGCTTCAGGTGAGTATTGGGTTCACATTTTCACTCTCTCATTTTTTTTCTTATGAAGTTCAAGAGAAAGTTGGAAATTTCAATATCCTATGTGGAGGAGACTATTACTGTTATGCTGACTGTTGCTGTTGCCCCTCAAAGGCCTGTTGAAACAAAGTTTTCATCTGCCTATAAAAGGATAGCAAATAAAACACTGATCTAACCTTTCTAAGAAAGGAATACAAAAACTAAGAAGACCCTTTCCTGTGTTTCCACCAGATGTACCTGTGAGTGTGATGGGACATTAAAAAGGGCCTCCCCAGAAGATCTCAAGACACAGGCATGCTTATGTAGAGCTACTGCAATGCATATTAGGTCACACATTTTTCACACCAAATTCAAATGGTGTCATATTAGCTTCTGATCCCATGAATGAAGCTTAAAGCCAGAGTTTGCCTAAAGTTTATCCTGCAATAGAATCTTCTACCTTTCTGAGAATTACAGGGATTTTTAGTATCTATGTACATTAAGGCTATGAGACAAAGTCCATTTCTACCAAAAAGATTTCATAAACAGACATTGCATTTTATAATGATTCAGAGAATTAACTGAAATGTTGCCTGCTTACTTTAAATACTTGAGTATTTGCTGATTCCTTGACATTTTTGGCTATATTGTTTTTCCTTCCACTCCTCTCTCCAAGCTACATGATTAAATATTTATTTCACTCACTTAATTCAGATCCATCTTTAATATTCTCCTGGGGCAGTTCGTAGTTGATCACACAAGAAATGAAACTCATTAATCACAAGTCTTATGTAAGTTCCCTCAGCATTTGTCACGACCCAGGCTGCAGAGCACCAATAACCATACACAGAGGCCAGAATCTATCTAATATCTTTATTGAAGGAATATATAAAGTTAATAAAAACAAGTGTAGAAAATAGTTCAGAATTAGACCTTTCAGGAAAGGTCAGAATTAGTCCAAAAAAGCAATGTCCAATAAGAAATATTAAGGTCCAAAGTTGTAATCCAATAACCGAAACACTCACTTTGCCAAGCAAAGTGAGGGGAGATGACAAGGTCCTTTAGTCCATGAAACTTGAGCGAGGCTAGGAAGTAACTTGATACTTAAAACAAGGCTTGAACGTGGAACAAGGTAACTAAGAACAAGAACAAGGTCCGTGGAATAACTTGATAAATCCGTGGAACAAGGCAAGGATTGATCCTGGGAAACAAGGCAAAGTCCGTAGATAAACAAAGGCTGGGAAGCAAGGCGAAGGCTGGATAGCAAGGCAAGGCTTGAGCAGGAGCGAGGCTTGAACCGGAGCGCGCTGTCCAGACACAACTCGCTCCGTAGGCTGACGAATTGACTCCGCGAAGTTACTACGCGGGTAAAACACCTAAATAGAGTCTAGCTTTCCCGCCGAAGCAGTTCTCTGGGAATCAGAACCGAAAGCTAACTCTGAGACCAGATGTGAGACTCCCCAAAGATTCTCACGAGAAGCAGTCTTAATTGGCCACATTCTTAGCTGCAATCCTCGCACTCCTGCGCGAAGCTGAATCCAAACTTCTCTGTTGTTTACAAAACTCCCGGCGCAAGAATACGGGAGAAGTAGGCTCTGGGCTTGTTTGACATACTTCTGGGAGACAACTTTCTTGCAGGTGCAAGGTTCCCAGATCTGCCTGGGAAAGATCTGGCTGAGAGGAATCCAGTTCAGACTGGGAAGGTAAAAAACCCAAGTTTTCATCTTCATCAGGAATTACAATGTCCTGAGCAGGACTACAAGGCCCATGGGTCATCACACTATCCCCCTCCTCAAGGCCCCTCCCAAACTGGGGCCCTCTCCCCGAGGCGCGAGGTCGTGGTTTGGTGGGATAGGTCTGATGAAAGCGACGGGTTAGATCAGGAGCATGGACTGTGGAGGCGTCTTCCCAAGAGCGTTCCTCAGGGCCAAAACCCACCCAGTCAATGAGATATTGTAGGCGGCGGCGGTGAAAGCGAGAATCCAAAATGTCCTCAACCTCGAACTCCTCCTCCCCATTCATCAAAACAGGAGGGGGGGCCGGTTGGTCTGTATCAGGTCGCACACCATCCGCCGGAAGGAGCAGGGAACGGTGAAACACGGGGTGAATGCGCATTGAACGCGGAAGTTGGAGTTTGAAAGTCACGGGGTTTAATTGCGCCACCACTGGATAGGGACCAATGAAACGGGCATCTAACTTCCGGCAAGGGCGGTGGGAGGGCAGAAAGCGAGTGGACAGGAAAACCCGATCTCCTACCTTGATTTCGGGGCCCGGCTGGCGATGTTTGTCAGCGTGGCGTTTATAGTCCTCCTTGGCTTGGTCCAGTTGCTGGAGCAAAAGTTGTTGCACCGCTGTGAGTTCCTGCAGCCAATCCTCTGCTGCGGGAACCTCTGAAGTTTCAATGACAGGGGGGAAGAAACGTGGATGGAAGCCGTAGTTTGCAAAGAACGGCGTTTCTTTTGTAGAAGCTTGAACTCCATTGTTGTAGGCAAACTCAGACAGTGGTAACAGAGAAGCCCAATTGTCCTGTTGATAGTTTACATAACAGCGAAGATACTGCTCCAAAGTGGCATTGGTGCGCTCCGTTTGCCCATCTGTTTGGGGATGATGAGCTGAAGATAAGCGAGAGTCTATGCCCAATAGTTTTTGTAGTGCCTTCCAAAAACGAGAGGTGAATTGAGATCCACGGTCTGTGACTAAACTCTTGGGCAATCCATGTAGTCTGAAAACATGTTGAAGAAATAGATCCGCAGTTTCCTTGGCCGTGGGGAGGCCTTCGCAGGGAATGAAATGGGCTAACTTGGTGAATAGGTCCACCACCACTAAGATCGTGGTGAATCCACAGGAAGGTGGTAGGTCAGTGATGAAATCCGCGGAAATTATTTCCCATGGGCGAGATGGGGTAGGAAGGGGGTGTAAAAGTCCTGAGGGCTTCTCCCTTCGTATCTTGGAGCGCTGGCATACTGGGCAGGTGTTGACATATTTTTCCACATCCTTGCGGATCTTGGGCCACCAAAAATCCCTTAGGATCAAATGCATAGTTTTAAATAGTCCGAAGTGTCCTGCTGGTTTGCAGTCATGACACAGACGAAGCGCTTTTTCCCTGCCCGGTCCGGGTGGGATATAAACATGATTTCTATAGCAGAGCAGCCCATCTTTAAGCGAAAAGGGGAAATGCAGACCTTGGCGAAGTTGGTCCTGCGCCCAGGCATCTGCTTGCTGACTAGCCCTGATTTCTTGAGCACAGATGGGTCCTGGAGTAGGGGAAGTTGAACCAATGGGAATGGATTTGGTGTTCCCCACCGTGAGCGTGGCAAAGTTCTCAGGTTGTAGCAGTTGGGATTCAAAGGTCTCCTTGCGTCCTGCAGCGTATTCCGGTTTACGTGACAGGGCGTCTGCTTGCTTGGTTTGGGCTGGGGTCACATAATGGATCTGAAAGTTGAAACGTTCAAAGAATAAAGCCCAACGTTGCTGCCTCTGATTTAGTTTGCGGGCAGTTCTTAGATGTTCTAGATTACGATGATCAGTGTGGACTTCAATGGGAAATTTGGCCCCTTCTAGCCAATGTCTCCAAGTTTCAAAGGCTGCCTTTATGGCCAGTAGTTCTTTTTCCCAAATGGTGTAATTCCTCTCTGGTGTGGTTAGTTGACGAGAATAAAAGGCACAGGGGTGGAGGTGATCTCCCACCGGTTGTAAGAGTACAGCCCCAATTGCCACATCAGAGGCGTCCGCTTGCACCACAAAAGGGGTTCCAGGATTTGGGTGCTGTAGAATTGGCTGGGAGGTGAATAGTTTCTTTAGTTGCTGGAACCCTTTCTCTGCTTGATCAGTCCAGCGGAAAGGCTGCTTTCCACGGATGCAGCTAGTGATGGGGTCGGACCAGCGGGCAAAATCTGGAATGAACTTGCGGTAGTAGTTCGCGAACCCCAAGAAACGCTGCACCTCTTTCTTGTTAGTTGGCGCCCGCCATTCCAATACTGCTGAAACTTTGGCTGGATCCATGGAAAGCCCTAGAGGCGAGATGCGGTAACCAAGGAAATCTACCTCTTGTAGATCAAAAGCGCATTTTTCCAGCTTGGCATAAAGTCCATGATCCCGCAATCGTTGTAACACCATTTTGACGTGGTTCTCATGTTCTGATTGTGATCTGGAAAACACCAAAAAATCGTCCAGGTAGATTATCAAGAACCTGTCTAGATAGTCCTGAAAAATGTCATTGACAAAATGCTGGAACGTTGCGGGGGCTCCGCATAAACCGAAATTCATAACTCGGGACTCAAATAATCCGAATTTGGTCTGGAAGGCGGTCTTCCACTCGTCCCCTTCCCTGATGCGAACTAAGTTGTAAGCCCCCCGAAGATCCAGCTTGGTGTAAACCTTGGCTCCTCGAAGCCGATCCAGTAGATCCGAGATTAAGGGCAGGGGATAGCTGTTCCGCTTGGTGATATTGTTCAATGCTCTGTAGTCCACCACCAAGCGTAGTTCCCCTGACTTCTTCTTCACAAACATCACTGGGGAGGCGGCTGGGGATTGAGAGGGTCTGATGAATCCCTTGCGAAGGTTTGTCTCTAGGAATTCCCTGAGAGCTTCTTGCTCTGGTTCAGTCAGGGAGTAGAGATGCCCTCGCGGGATCGGGGCCCCCTCCACCAAGTCAATGGCACAGTCATAAGGTCTATGTGGGGGTAATTTTTCGGCTTCTTTCTCATTGAATACATCCCAATACTCGGAGTACTTCTTTGGCAAGGTGATGATGGGCTCGGTGTCTGTGGCATGGCATACCTTGGCTACGAGGCAATGGTTTTGGCAGTACGGTGAAGCAAACTGCAGTTCTCTGTTGGACCAGGAAATGTTAGGGTCGTGGATAGTCAGCCATGGAATTCCCAAAATCACAGGGAAATGGGGGACCTCGGTAACAAAGAAGGAAATCTCTTCCATATGTTCCCTTATCCACATCCTGGTGGGTTCCGACCACTGACTTACGGGGCCCGTCTTGAGGGGACGGCCGTCTATGGCTTGCACCACACGGGCATTCTTGAAATCATGATATTGTAATCCCAGAGAGTCGGCATACTCTCTATCGATGAAATTGTTGGTAGCTCCAGAGTCTATCATGGCGTGGATCATGACGGGTCCCCTTTTTGCTGACCATAATGTGACCACGAGAAGGAACAGGACCCCGGTTGGCGGCTCTTGGATGGATTTTTTGACCGGGTTGGCGAGCCTCTCTACACCCGGTCGTTGGCTTCCCCCGCCGGCTGTGTGCCAGTCGGCTCAGACGCCTTCGTCTCCGTGGAGGACGCCGCCGCAAGACGGGCGGCAGGCTTCCCTTTGGCTGGGCACTCTCTGGCGAAGTGGCCCCCGTTCCCGCAGTACCAGCAGAGGTTTAAGCGTTGACGACGGGCCTTCTCGGCGGCATCTAGTCTGGGACGCACATTGCCCAACTGCATCGGCACCTCCTCGCCTCCTCTGGGGTATGGGGTTGGCGGTGGGGGTCTCCACACCGGACGTGGCTGAACGCTGGCGGGAGCGGGGGGTTTTGCCCCGGCTCTACTGCCCTGGCCTCGAACCCACTGTTTTCTGTTGGCAATCATGACTTCAGCCCGTAAACATTGATCAATGAGTGCCTCGAGGGTCTGGGGAGGATCCACCTTGGAGATTTCTTCCAGCATTTCAATGTTGAGACCCTCCCGGAATTGTCCCCTGAGGGCTACATCGTTCCAGCCGGTGTTGTGGGCCAGCACTCGGAACTCGGCTATATACTGAGACATAGGTCTGTCTCCTTGGAAAAGGCGACGGAGTTTGTGACCGGCTGCCTCCAAATTGTCCTCGATTCCCCAAGTCTCCTTGAGGTGGTCCAAGAAGTGTTGCGCTGATCTTAGGTGTGGAGAGGCTTGGTCGAACAGTGCCGTCGCCCAGCTGGCCGCTGGCCCGTCTAGAAGACTGTAAACCCATGCCACTTTGATGTCTTCTTGGGGAAACTCGGCAGCACGGGCCTCCAGATAAGCTTGACATTGGCGACGGAAGACATGAACCTTAGAAGCTTCTCCAGTAAACTTGGTTGGCAACGCCATGGCCGGAAGACGAACTCCGCGTTCCTTCAAACCCCTTATTTCTCCATCCTGTGCATTGAGCTTATCACGGATTCGGTCCACCTCTTCCTTGTCGATGGTGTAGGTAATCGGCTGGCCGCTCGGCCCAGGTACGACTCCGGTAGACATTCTGGCCGAGGTTAATTGGTGCTTAGGGCGGCGGAGTCAAACTGTCACGACCCAGGCTGCAGAGCACCAATAACCATACACAGAGGCCAGAATCTATCTAATATCTTTATTGAAGGAATATATAAAGTTAATAAAAACAAGTGTAGAAAATAGTTCAGAATTAGACCTTTCAGGAAAGGTCAGAATTAGTCCAAAAAAGCAATGTCCAATAAGAAATATTAAGGTCCAAAGTTGTAATCCAATAACCGAAACACTCACTTTGCCAAGCAAAGTGAGGGGAGATGACAAGGTCCTTTAGTCCATGAAACTTGAGCGAGGCTAGGAAGTAACTTGATACTTAAAACAAGGCTTGAACGTGGAACAAGGTAACTAAGAACAAGAACAAGGTCCGTGGAATAACTTGATAAATCCGTGGAACAAGGCAAGGATTGATCCTGGGAAACAAGGCAAAGTCCGTAGATAAACAAAGGCTGGGAAGCAAGGCGAAGGCTGGATAGCAAGGCAAGGCTTGAGCAGGAGCGAGGCTTGAACCGGAGCGCGCTGTCCAGACACAACTCGCTCCGTAGGCTGACGAATTGACTCCGCGAAGTTACTACGCGGGTAAAACACCTAAATAGAGTCTAGCTTTCCCGCCGAAGCAGTTCTCTGGGAATCAGAACCGAAAGCTAACTCTGAGACCAGATGTGAGACTCCCCAAAGATTCTCACGAGAAGCAGTCTTAATTGGCCACATTCTTAGCTGCAATCCTCGCACTCCTGCGCGAAGCTGAATCCAAACTTCTCTGTTGTTTACAAAACTCCCGGCGCAAGAATACGGGAGAAGTAGGCTCTGGGCTTGTTTGACATACTTCTGGGAGACAACTTTCTTGCAGGTGCAAGGTTCCCAGATCTGCCTGGGAAAGATCTGGCTGAGAGGAATCCAGTTCAGACTGGGAAGGTAAAAAACCCAAGTTTTCATCTTCATCAGGAATTACAATGTCCTGAGCAGGACTACAAGGCCCATGGGTCATCACAGCATTTGAGGAGGGACTGCAATTGTATCTTTCCTCTTTTTTTTATTTAACATCCCACTGCTAAAGTGTTCCACAAGATAAAGTAACCCCAGTTATTATGTTCCATAATAATATGAGATTTTGAAGATCAAAGTAATGATTTTCTGTTATAAAATCTTCTGCTGCAATTGAAAATGTGTTCTAAAGGCGAGTAAACATCAGGGGAAGCTGCTATAACCCCTTCCCTTAAGAAATGCATCTCCAAATTCCCCCTTTTTATGTCAATAGTCTGAGGGTCCATCTACACCAGGTACAGGCAAACCCAGTTCCTTCTCTTGGGCTCTTTCCTCAGGCCCTCCTCTCTCTCATCATCCTATCCTTTCTTCCTTCTCTATTTCTTTCCTCCTTCCCTTCCACCCTTTCATCCTTCCTTCCTTTCCTCCCTTCCTCCCTCCCTTACCTCCCTCTTTCTCCCTGCCTCCTTTCTTCCCTTCCAACCTTTCATCCTTCCTTCCCTTTTTCCTCCCTTCTTCCCTCCCTCCCTCCCTCCCTCCCTTTCTTTTTGTATTTTCTTCCTTCTCTCTTTCTTCCCTCCCTCCCTCCATTCCCTCCCACCCTTCCTTCTTTCCATCCTTCTCTTCCTCCCTTCCTCCCTCCCTTCCTTCTCTTTTTCCTACCTCCTTTCCTCCTGGGGGATGTTTAGCTAGAAGAAGAGAAAGTAGAGAGGGAACATGTGGACCATGTTTCAAGATTTTAAAGGGGGTCCCATTAAGGAGAAGGGAGGGTGGGAAATGACTTTCTGCTGCTCTAGAGATCAGGGCACAAGGGAGCAATGTGTTCAAATGGCAGGGAAAGAGATTCAACTGAAAAGATTAGGAAGAACTTCCTGGAGAGTGGCCTAAGCTGCCTTGGAGTGTGGTGGAGTCTCCTTCTCTGGAGGCTTTTTTGTAGAGGCTGTCTACTGGGATTGCTTTGATTGTGCCTTCCTACATGACAGGGGGTTGGACTTGATGACCCTTGGTGGTCTCTTCCAGCTCTAGGATTCTAGGATTCTATATCAGGAGTAGGCATTATGGGGTCTAATTGATACACTTTTTTTCTCCTGTCCGCCATCTCATTCTGACCAAGGCCAAAAGAGATAGAATAGAAAAGCTATATTTTTTTTACAATAAAAGTGGGGGAACATATAAATTCAAGGATAGTAGGAAAAAAGAAGGAGGAAAAAGAGAAGAAGAAGAAGAAGAAAAGAAGAAGAAAAGAAAAGAAATTGTTGACTTCCAATCTCTTCTATTTGGTATTTGTCCTTGATGAATCTCAATTTTTATTTTTTCCTTTATTTGTCTTACTAATATGTCCTCACTCAAATAAACATTTTTCTATTGTCCTGCTTAATATATTCTTTAAGACATGTACATTCTGTTTCTAATTAGGTTTGCTTGATATCTTTTTAAGTGGTATGTTAAAATGTCTGTTAAAATACTGTTAAGTGGATTTGTAATGGATTGACTGATGAACCCCAAGAGTGCTCGCCAATTACTCTTCTTCATTTTGGGAGAAGAAACTGGTGGGGTGCCTCAGGGTCCTGTCCTTGGCCTGATGCTATTAAACATCTTTATAAATAAATAGACATGTTTAAATATGTGAAAGGATGCTATGTTGATTATTGAGCAAATTTGTTTTCTGTCGCTCCAGAGATTAGGATATGAGCAGTGGATTCAAGCTAAAGGAAAAGAGATATCACATGAATCAGGGGTCCTCAAAGTTTTAAGCTGAGAGCTGGTTCACAGTCTCTCAGACTTTTTTTGGGGGGGGGGGAGGGGGAGGCTCTAGCTTTTTTAAAAGAACATATTCCTATGCACATAGCAATATCTTATTTCTAGTGCAAAACAATAATATATGAAAGAACAATACAATATTTAAAATGAAGAACAATCTTAACCTACATAAACTCACCAGTATTTCAAAGTGTGGGCCTGCTTTTGGCTGATAAGATAATCACATTTATTAGGATTGTGGTTGTGTGCTTTCAAGTTGTTTCATATGCAGGGTGACCCTAAGTCTAATGTTTAGAGTGAGGGGTGGGGTGGGTAAATGACCTTGGAGGGCCTTCATTTGGGGACCCCTGACTTAAACATTAGTTATACCTTACTGATAAGAAATATTGTTTGCTAATAGACTATGTTGCCTTAGAGTATAGTGGAATCTCCTTCTTTCAAGGCAATTAAACAGTGTCTGGATGGCCATTTATTGGGGGTGCATTGATTGTGCATTCCTGCATGACAGGGACTTGGACAGGATAGACTTTGTGGTCTCTTCCAATCCTATTTTTCCATGATTCTATGGGGAATGCCCAATTACAGAGGACATTCACTGTTAATATATATGCTGTTACTGTTGCTATTGTCTGGTGTTCTAATGTTAGCTGTGCACTAAAGAGACTTTCCCTAATGTACTAGTTAATGTGAGTAGTTGGCATGACCTAAAATATTTATGAAGTAATGTTACATTAAAGACTCCAATTATAAAGTAGGACAACATAGACATAATTTACCATCTTTGCGCCTCTTATCTTAACACCAGAAAGAAAAGAGAAAGGAGTAAGTGGAATAGAAAAAGGAAAGGGAGTGGAAAGAGAAAATTAAAAACAAGAAGAAGAGGAGGAGGAGGAGGAGGAGGAGGAGGAGGAGGAGGAGGAGGAAAAAGGCAGATAAAGAGCACATGAACCTTTGGAACTGCTTCAAATTATTTGTCAACAGACAGTAATTTCATTTTTCATTTCCAGTTTCAATTCTACACAAACAGAAAGAAAATGAAGTTACTTGTAATGAACTAGAAAAGAACTGGACAAGGAAAACTCACCTAAGAATGGGTCACTGTACTCTGTATTAGATAACTTTAGCAAATTACTTTCCAAGGTTTCCATCACTTTAGCTGAAATGAAAAACAACATTTTCCATCAAGGTCTTTGTTAAAAATCCCCCAAATGCCAGTCCAGCTTTGCTTCTTTGGCCTCATATATCACATTTAGTAAACCCTATCACACATTTGAAAGAATATAAATGACTTCTATAAGCAAATACTTACCTCGTTCTGAGACAACGTCAACTGTGGTGGTTGATGCACCTGCACTTACTGGCTGAGGTTGAGGTTGCACTTGATTTGGTTGAAGAAATGAGGAGTGTTTGCTGAGACTGTGGGGATGGGTTTGGCTCTGGGCTAGGCATGGTAAGGATCTTCTGGAAGGCTTCAAAGGGGGTTCTTTTACATTCTCACTCTTGCTAGTGTTCATGCCTGAAATAGATAAATAAACAACAATGAAACAGTCAGGAGAATATTAACAATGCAAACAATTGCATTATATTTGTTAAACATATAATGCAAGGCTGGTACAGATTGACTGTCCCATATCTGAAATGCTTTGGCTCATATTCCCATATTGCCGATTATTGGGATTTTTGAATACTTGCATATGCATACTGGAGATGGGAGCCAAGTCTAAACATGAAATTAATTTAGTTTCATATACAGTATTCCCTCACTACTTTGCAGTTCACTTTTCACGGATTCGCTGTTTCGCGGTTTTTCAGTAAACTCTAAAAGACTATTATAAATCTTACAGCCTAAGGAAGGGAGGAAGGAGAAGCCAACGTGAGAGAAACAGAGCCCAAGTGGCAATGGGAGGAGAAGAAGATTTATCAACACACAATTGGTTGATAAAGACTTAAAATAACTACTAAAATAATGTATAGCTATTAAAATAAATATAGCGTTCCTACTTTGTGGATTTTCACTTATTGCAGGTGGTTCTGGAACCTAACCCCCGCGATAAGTCAGGGAACACTATACATCTTGTACACATAGCCTGAAAATCATGGTGTATACAATACTTTAAATACTTTGTGCATGAAAATTAAGTTTGGGAACATTAAACCATCAGAAAACAAAAGTATCACTACCTCAGCCACCCACAATTTCAGATTTGGAAATAGTTCTAATTTCAAAATTTCAAATAAGGGATACTCAACCTATATATATAGCTGTTTCTCTCACACAAATAACACACTATTAAATCCAGAATCTGTAATAAAGGTGGATAATACCTTATTAGGAGCCATTATAAATTTGCAAAAATGTGCACTTCTCAAATTTCCCAAACTCCTCTTCAGGCAATAGGATAAAAGATTATGGAGTTGTGGATGGGAAACAAAGATGACTGGAAAAAGTCCAGATGTTTTATGATTAAACTCAGACTCAATAAAGAGATGTCAGGTCATGCAGTTATCACATGAGAGCTAGCAAAGCCCATTGGGATGGATACAATATGATTGGTCCTCTTCTCTGCAAATTTCAGGAGCTGAAATGTTTGCCTATCATTTTAAAAACCCCTCAAAGCATTAGCTCTGCTTTATATAGTATTTTTTTACAATGACAACCTATGTTGGGGTGTTCTACAAATACAACTCAATTAACTTTCTGCTGAAAGGTTGGTAGCTCCCTCTGAAGCATCCCTGAGCTCTCGACATTGGATGTGGCATCTGGAGTAGATCTGTGGAGGACTCATGAAATTGCAGCCAGAAAAAGAGGAATGCAGAATCTGTGAATCAATTTATGTTTCTGCAAAAAAAAGTGGTCTGTTTAACACTGGATTGTATTTAAAAGAGTAATAATCTGGATTACTGAACACTTTCAGAAGAGAAAGGTTTTTCTCCATGTTCCATATTTCATTGCACTTTCCCCTTTTTCCCTGCTTCAAAAAGGGTGTATGAATATTAAGACATGAAACATTTGAGGTCTACAGGGCCTCCCCTGACAACAGCCAAAGAAGGTCTCTCCCACTGGTGCGCATGAGCGGCCAGCAGCCGAGGGAGGCCTCCTAACTGCCTGCCCCTTGGAGCTATGAAGGATGCTCCATTGGGCAGGTATCAGGTGGGGGTGCAATTATTATGTGAGGAATTCTTAAATCCCCAATTTGGGGCCCCAAAAAGGGGGTGCAACTATTTTGCAAGGAAATACTGTATTTAGACAAAAACATTTTGTTGAAATTGTCATTATTTGCTATGTGCACATCACTAGCAGTTGGCAAAGTTACATATCTCTTTGGAAACTACCCCAAAGCTTCAATTGGAGAATTAATTATTTTTATGACTATAAGTGAAGATAAACAATTATTTGAAATACAGCTATAATCAATGGTTGCAAACTATACTTCCATTTTTATTTCTCAATGAATGGCCCACATCACTATCACTAGCAATTATATTCAGCAGTTCTTCAATCTACCAACTTTTCTATTACTATCAAGATTGTTGTATTTTAATACTTTATATCATTTTATCAGTCCATACAGGTGTCATCTACCATTTCTAATACATAGATTTCATACAATTTTTCACATTAGCTCTTTCTTCCATTAAAGAAGTGTGGTTTGCATCAGAGCTGTACTACTGCTATTGAAATGCATAATCACTTTTGATCTTGTGGTTGTGGCTATCATTTGCACTATAGCTTTCCTGCAAAATGAATGGCTTTGGATGACCACTAAAGATGGAGATTGTCAGCATTTTCTTCTGTAGTTCCTATTTTTTTTAAAGAAATAAATGGCTGTAATTGTGCTAGTGCAGCATTCCTCTTTTCCAGTCTGCAATCTTGCTGGTCTTCTGCTACAGTATTATGTAACATTCAATGGATTCCAGTTGGCAGCATGGAATTTTTGGATAACCAGGTTCACTAGATGCTCTGAATATACCTACAAGATAACTAAATTAGGACACTTGCAATAGAGATCTTCCACATCAGAAAAAAACAGCAAAAACCATACAACCCCCCCCCCCCCAAGAAAAATTCTGTGACCTGGGGTGATAAACAGAGTTGTTGGAAGTTTATGTTATGGAATTGTGACCGAGGCCTTGCTTCTGGTGATCCCTGGCATGTGGAGGGTGGAAATCCCATCCTCCTTGTATTCTGCTCACCAACTGAACAGACCTCTTTCACTTGATTCAGTGGTTGATCCTTAAGATGGACTACAGGCTGCTACCTGGTAAGGTGGACTTTGAATACATAGGATTAGTGAATGTAAAGCAATTAGAGATTTGTTACACTAGGTTATGGATCCATAATTGCAATACTGGATACCAGTCAGTATTTTTGGTGACAAAAAAACAAATAAACACTGGGAGATAGAACAGCAGTAACATCTTATGTTCTATTATGAAAACCTTGTGTGAAAATGTCCTTACTCTTTGTAATGCTCTGATGTGAAGAGGCATAGAAACAGAAGCCATTTGACACTGGTCTACAGGAAGAAGTATTGTGCTTGAGAAATTTTCGGTAACATTTTATTAGTTTTTAATTAATAAAAAACACATAAATACACCTATTGTAGTACCCTGTTATGAGTGGTTGAAAAGTTATTTAACTGAGATCAAAAAATGATATCGCAGAAGCAGAAATTGTGATGTCCTTCTATTTGTGCAACATCATATTTGGATTCTAGCCAAAATACATTATAGCTTCTTACATGATGAGTAATACAACTCACTTTGATGGTTACATTTTAATCCTTTGAAGATGTGCCCATTACAAGATAAAATTAAATTACTACCATGGAAATTAGGTAAACTTATGAGATCCTTGAAAATGCAGCCAAAAGAGATTGAGAGTGGAATATAGGAGCGCCATATTCCACTTGTCAAAATATAGTACTTACTATCATTTTCTTTTATTTTCTAAAATAGAAAAATAGAAAAGTGCCTGATGATTTGTGGTCATCATTGGATTAATGTTACAAGTGAAGCTTTGAAAAACAAAACTGAAAAGCTGTAAAATAAATTTAAAGGCATTAAGTCAGATGGCTTTGTGGCACCTGAGTTGACAGTAATTTATTTTCAAAAGTATTAAATCATATTTCAGTGCAAGTTGCCAGCAAACGTAGTAATCATTTGGGGAATAGCAGAATAAAATTATTGCTAGTGGTTAATATAAGTCCCAAAACATAGCTTTATTGTGATTGATTTTTATTTGTTATTTAGTCTCTTGCTGAAGATACAATCTGTTTATTAAACGTTAACTCTGTAAAACAGAGATGAGCAATTGTGACCTTTTAGATTTTCTTGACCTACAATTTCCATGAGCGGTTGCCAGCATAGTCAATGTTAAGGATGATGGGATTTGCAATTCAAAACCATTTTAGTGGGCTGCAGTTGTATCCTTGCCATAACAAATTCATATTTATTTCCAGTATTTATATTTATTTACATTTAAAAAATTCTACCCCACCTTTTATCAAGAGGACTTAAGATAGCATATAAGTGAAATTAATCAAAACAACTTTAAAGTTTTAAACAATTCAAATAACTTTAATAAGATAGACACATATTAAATATAATTAACAAATTAATTAATGCATGAGGCTCAAAGCTACATCTATGCACAAATGTTTGCTACTGTTTTTCAAAAGTTCATTGTCCCAATGCTATGTGAACGTGAGAAATGAGAACATTGATCCAGGCACATAGTAGCTTGTGGTGATACTACAGCAAAATGAATTGGCAGATATAATCTCTATGGTACTACTAAAATGTTAAGAATATTTATACTATTCCATGTCCTATTCATATGAGAGATTCCTGTGAACTCTTTATGTCACCCTTTTTTGACATAAAAGCAGGTCACAGAGACACAACGAAACACACCAGAAGTTCAATTAAGTAAATGAAAACAACAAGTTTGAAGGCTGTTTTGCTGCTCAATGGCAATATCTACCCTTCTAACCTGTCAGACATGCTGTTCATATGAAAGAATCAGATGAGAACATGCGACTTCTGCTAAACTGCCTACAATACTCTAAGCACAACTGGAAATTTGTATGGTGATCTTAATGTACCGGTAGTTGTAATTCTACTGGGTCTGCAGCTTGGTTACACAAAGTGGGATGGGAGAAGCATCAGGAGACAGGGACTTGAATGGAGTAGAGAGAAAAGGTAGCTTAACATTTTTCATTATCTGATGTTTTTCACCCCAGTTCGCCACCTGAAATTGCCATGAGTACAGAAATTCTGTTTCTGAATAGGGAAATTTGTCTTTGAATCGATAAACCTAACAGAGTCAAGTAGAACAGAATATTCTCTCTCTCTCTCATATAGGGCACTGAAGAGCAGAGTGAATTATTCTATTCTTTTGACAGCCAGGCAATTGAGGTCAGAAAATAATGATGAGATAAGCACTAGCTAACTTCACATACCTGGGCCCTTATTTTAATGATTTAAAGTAATGACAAACATTCTTGGTTTAGGTACATATGGTAATACTCTGTGCAGGTCCATTAGGCCCGGGCTGTGGCGCAGGCGGGAGAGCAAGCCAGTGCAATTAACTGCAATGAATCACTCTGACCAGGAGGTCATGAGTTCGAGGCCCCTCGGATCCTATGTTTGTTTGTCTTTGTTCTATGTTAAAAGGCATTGAATGTTTGCCTATATGTGTAATGTGATCCACCCTGAGTCCCCTTCGGGGTGAGAAGGGCAGAATATAAATGCTGTAAATAATAAATAAATAAATGAGGCATGGTGCCAATTAGTACAGACAAGAGTAGACATCATTATGTTAGAATATAAAAGGCTATGAAGTACAACTATAGGGTCACTAGAGGATGTGCCTGACAACTAATGAAACAGGGTCTCTTTCTACTCTGGCTGGTTGAACATGGAATGGAAGAAATGGGATTCATCATCAGAGGAAGCAATTATGTATTTCCTCTTTTACTGAGTCCTTGTGGGTGTGCTGAGTGTGGTCCTTGTTCCCTATACTCTCAAGGTCCCTTAAGGAGATCCTTGACTGGATATGATGGGAACAAAGGACTAATCTCCCTCCCCAGAATGTATCCAATCCCACAGAAAACTGTCAAAATGTGTGGCAAAGAAGCATTATAAAAGATCCTGCATCACACCCAAAGTACAGGCATTGCTAAAAAATCAGAGGTGAGCATTGGTATATTGGAAGAAATTCAAAGTCTCAATGTAGGCTTAGCATTAAGGAAACATATTTATGCTCCCCTGCTTCATAAAGTGATTTTCTAGGCTGGGGTCACTCAGACCAGCTTAGACAATTTTCATACCATATTATTTGGTACCTGGAAAAAATAAGCTGTTCCCCCACATGAAAGGAAGTCTCTACAAAATTTGGGTAGAGATTATAGGATAAAATTATAAAAAATTTCCTAGTGGTCTTCGGGCTACACATAGAAAATTGACCTGTTTCAGATCTTGTTTCTACTCCAAAGTATATCCTTATTACTTTGTGCAATCGGAAGCAGGACATTGGCTGATCTCTTTCCCACAGTGTCTCTCCTTTTACTTTTTCCCATCAAATGCCTGCTTGATCTCTTTCCTTCTTAACATCTTCTCTTTCTACTGGTCCATTTGTACAATGGAAGAAGTGGGACAGAAGAAGAATAGGAAGTCATTTTCAGTCAGTTCTGGTGTGTTCAAGGAGGGCTTTACTTCTTTGGAATGGATAAAAATCAGAATAAATAATTTAACAGTTGAAATAGAAGAATGTGTGAGGAAAGCTTGATTAAGAACCAGTGCTTTTTTCTTTGAGCCAGGAAATAGAAAACATAGACCCAAATCTCACAGCTTGGGCTGTGGCTCAGGCTGGAGAGCAAGCCAGCTGTAACCAGCTGCAATGAATCACTCTGACCAGGAGGTCATGAGTTCGAGGCCCGCTCGGAGCCTATGTTTGTCTTGTCTTTGTTCTATGTTAATAGGCATTGAATGTTTGCCTATATGTGTAATGTGATCTGCCCTGAGTCCCCTTCGGGGTGAGAAGGGCAGAATATAAATGCTGTAAATAAATAAATAAATAAATCATTAATATCTCATAAGCTTGATAGTTTCAAATGGCCATTGATATTTTGTCCAGATTTAGTGGAAGATGAATATCTTATCAGGAGGAGATTTCTTAGCAGACAGAAATGCATTTCCTCCTTACCAGGCTTAAACTTTTGATTCAGCTAAGTGAAATAAGAGAAAAAAAATGCAGATGCAATGTATCCACCTGAAGGAGTTGTACTTGCCTAGATATGCTTGCTTCCTTATACTCAATGCACACAATCCACTGTCCAATATCTCAACAATGTCATAAATTCCATAAGGATTTTTCTTTCAAAAAAATATTTTGATTACTGAGAGTAAAACACTGGGCTACTGATATACAAGTAGCAATTTCTGGCTTTCTGTTTTCTTTAATGGAATTTAATTGGCCTGACTGTATGCTGAGTTGCAAATTAAAATCTGAATGAATCTCTCACACAGCTTACAATCAAATGCCCTATTACCAAAATGAGTATTAATGGTTGACTACTTCACACTTACACAATTGGCTATCAGTAATAATATTTAGACCTTAGCATTTTTAAACTGGCATTTATGCAGGAATTTCCTGAGAGCCAAATAAACATTAATCAAATCAGAAGCAGTTTTTGTAGATTTAGACAAGAACCAGGGAATTTGTTCAACAATAAAAAAATATTTTGTCAGACACCTGAAGTGAGAAATTCCGTTAAATTGAAACTCTCATCAATATACAGTAGAGTCTCACTAATCCAAGCTAAACGGGCCGGCAGAAGCTTGGATAAGCGAATATCTTTGATTATAAGGACTGATCAAGGAAAAGCCTATTAAACATCAAATTAGGTTATGATTTTACAAATTAAGCAACAAAACTTCATTTTATACAACAAATTTGACAGAAAAAGTAGTTCAATACGCAGTAATGTTATGTTGTAATTACTGTATTTATGAATTTAGCACCAAAATATCACGATATATTGGTAACATTGACTACAAAAATGGCTTGGATTATCCAGAGGCTTGGATAAGCGAGGCTTGGATTAGTGAGACTCTACTGTACTTGGAAAGCTTTTGATCTCCTTCTCCTTTTCCTTTTCCTATTCATTTCTATCCCTTCCAAGTTATTGAAACCAATACAGATCAAAATATGAAAAATGTCAGTTTATCAGTTATGTATACAATTAAAAAACAACTCAATGATCTATAGAGCCACAAATCAATTGAAATTCATTACCATTTAAAATTCATTAACATTTAAAATATAAATTTCATTAAAAGATAGTTGCCCATGAGATTTCATTACAGAACTAGCTTGTATTCTGTGTACATCCCAAGTGATACAATCAATATTGTTCTCAACTTTTTAAATGTAAATAAACCAGTAATCCACTGTCTGCTTATGTGCACACATTGCTGTTTTTTTTAAATAACTCCCTGATTGCACCATAATGTCACAAATAGCTTTTGAAATTCTGCTTTAATTTCAGCAGGGATTTTCACCTCCTTTACAACAAATCAAATACAAAATGCCTTTGGAATCTGGCATTAAGTGGCTGGTTCTCTGGGGAGATATGTTGCTTTCACTCACAATTTAGCTCATGATCAGTACAGTCCTGACTCAAAGCTGTGCTGAGGAGGTTAAGATGAGTCACCACAGTCTTTTCAGCTAATTTCAGAGAACCACCAACAGTAGAGCCTGCAGAACAGCTCCACTGACTAAAATTTGCTAGCATAAGGTACAAAAAAAGAGAGAGAGAGAGAGAGCAGAGAAGGGACAGGATAAAGAAGGAATTGGGTTAGATCAGATTCAGACCTCCGCTAGCCTTGGCACACAACCACAAAGCTAGCACAAAGTTAGGGCAAGAAAAGCGTAGACTAGGGTTATTTCCAACAGTCTAAGGATGGGGTGGATTTGGATTCTGTATGGTGTATGCTAGACAAATTTTAGCTCACAGAACCCTTAGCACTCCACATCACCTGCATGTCCATCACACACTGGAAAAGTACTTTTCCGGCATGCTCCCATGCTGTCCCCATGATTTCTAATCTGAACACAGGTTCCCATGTTCAGAATTCCCCTTCATAGAACATTTCACCGATGCAGCAATTGCAGAACCCCTTCGGAAGTAGCCGTACATCACATAGCTGGTTGCATTAGAGAAGTCTTCTGGGATTGGTAATTTTACTAATGTGATGAGGTCCTGATGAGCCTCAGAGTATATCTGATCTTAGAAGTTAAGCAAGGACAGTCCTGGGTAGTACTTGGATGAGAGACTACCAACAAATGCTAAGTACCGTGGGCTACATTTCAGTAGAAAGAACTGGCAAAACTATCTCTGAGAATTCCTTGTCTAAGAAAGTTGTATGAAATTCATGGGGTCCGTAAGTCTACAGGGAACTTGAATGGGCATACACACATCCAAGGTAATAGAATATGTTTTGCTACCAGCTAAATGCTGATGTGGCTTGAGGGTGTAGAAAGTGTGTGAATTTCCTTTTTTTTTTTTGGAAACCAAGGAATATATTATAAAATGACATATTCCACTGCTTATCATTTCAAAAACAACTTAATTTAATGGCTGTGATGCTCCTGCTGTATGATTTGTGAACATGAAAGCATTTCATAAAGGCAGAATTGCTAAACAAAAAGATTTGAGAGTAATGTTCATCCTGCAATGATTATACCATATGGATGCTCTGTAGGAGAACACATGAAATATCTTTTTATTGTCTCTGAGGACTGCTTCCTGACCTTTCCTCAGTCTGATCTTTAAAGGAATACATAATGAATACAGCACTGGCTCATGAAGATACAGTGTATACTATACAAATAATATTACGTCATTTTATGACAGAAAGTAAGTCTTTATCTACTAGATATATGTATGCTCAGAAGACTTATTCATATAGAAATACATTCTTCATCTTCATCTTCATCTTCTTCTTTTATTTCTTACCCGCCTCTCCCCACGGCTTGAGGTGGGTCACAGTAAATAAAACCAGGTGTCATCTTCATAGATCCAATGGCCATACTGGTTGTGAACAGTAGTTCTTTTAAAGTAATTTTTCCATATCATGCTATATCATGCAAGTGTTCATCTCTTATTTGGTTGAATAAATTAGAAAAGTTGCTTAACCTTAATTTTGATTATTATGATCTTGCTGATTGTTCTATGAATTTGCATGCAGTGGTAATCATATATGAAAGGAGATATCCACATACCTCCCTCCTCCCCCAATGGTGTTTCTGCTATATTGATTACAAATTTTAACTGGATCTTTTAACTGATTCTATTTTAACAGAGGTTGTTTTATCCAATTTATATGTCTCGTTTATGTAATGTTATTATTGTTTCCATGTTGATGTATTTTATTTTATGTATTTTATGTGTGGTATTTTGTAAGCCATCCAAATCCCTATGGGAGATGGTGGTGGGGTATAAATAAAGTTTTATTATTATGATAACGATAACTAAATACCAAAAGTGATGTTATGTAGAAGATACAACAAACTTGTTTTCTGCTGCTCCAGAGACAATGAAATCAAATTACAAGAAAGGAGATTCAACCTAAACATTAGGAAGAACTCTTGACTACAAGAGTTGTTTTGATACTGGAGTAGACTGCCTTGGAGTGTGGGCTACTCTATTTCTTTTTTTTAGAATGCTTTAATTGTGTATTCCTCCACAGCAACAAGTTAGTCTAGATGATCTTTGTTTTACCTTCTAGCCTATGATTTTATGGTTATATGAAGGTATAAAACATGAGAAATTTCAGGAAGAAACACCAATTTTCACACATGAAGTGGTAGAAGTAAAAATGTGGCCTAAAAGCTACAAGAAAGAGTAAATGTGTGACACCTAACCATTTAAATTAAATTCTTCTCATGGAAGAGACTCCCATGTCCCATCCTATATTGTGAAGGAGTGAGCTCTGGCAGATTATCCACACAATTCTTTTGGGGGTGGATATTGGCAGCTAAACTTCAGGGGAAGGGGTGGTATGATCAAATTTTCTTACATTAATTTGTCATAGTTCTGCAAGTTTTAGAATTTGATATCAGGGACATCACCAAATAGAAGTTTGTATCCTTGATTTACATAGAAAGAATGTCACTAGCTGGCTTCTTTAGATCTGATTTGTTTTTGTTTTTGTTTTTTGTTTTGGACACTTTGGTTCTCAGCATTACTCAGTCTCAGATTTAGTTTGTTTTTTTTATGTCTCCGATTTAGATGTCAATATACACATGAACTTTCCACTCCACTTATTAGGCTCACTAATCAGAAAAGCAAAACATCTCTGCTGGTATAATTTCTCATGCATAAACCGTTTTCTACAGATAGAGAATTAAATCGAATACCAGTTGCAAACACCATTGATCTGAAATCTTATGCAAAAGATTTACGCCCCTGAGTTTCCTCTCTGATGTTTCCTAATTGCATCGCTTTAGGGATTTTACATTTGGCAGCAGTATGCCGGCAACAGTACCATTTTCCAGGAATATAAGCAGAACAGATGAAGAGATGCATTTTTGAACATAGTTGGTTTATTTTTAATGGATTTTTTTTTCTTGGGCTGACGCATCAGAATGTGTCATTCTTTTTAAAGCTTTGTGGAGAATGACATCAATAATGTGTTACAAAATGTATGCCTGCCTAGGCTTTGATTTGTTACTAGCAATGAAGACTAGTCTAGCAAGAACTATGTGTACAGAGAAGCAGGCTTCCGTGTTTATAGCTATAGTGAGATGGGGACATGCATAAAAAGCATTTGTGATGTGAAGGAAATTGTGGTATTCACTCTCCTGAAGGGAACCTCCCTTGAACAAAAGATGAGAGCCATCATCCCATTTCAAATTTCCCTTTTCTGGACATGATGCTTGAGTGGTTGTGTTGTGACTGCGCCTTCGGGGACTGTGAATGATAGTGGTGAGATCAGGAGAGGAAGGAAAAACCCTCGTGAGGAGGGCTCGTTGGAGGATTTGTACAGAAAGAGAATTAGGGATCTCGATGGGGAGTCTTCTGAGGAAGATTCAGATGGGGAGTCTGTGGAAGAAATAGATGCTGGGGAACAGGTGGTGGCTGAAGAAGTGGGCACTGACTGGGCACGGGCACCGGAGATACCTGGGGAGGAATCGGGGCCCATGGATACTGCTGGCTCTGGGGAAACTTGGGTATCTTCAGAAGCAGACCCCACTTGGTCTGCTTGGAGGAGTGAGGATGGATCCTCAGGTGTGCATGGAGCTGGGCGTGGGCAGGTTGATTGGGATTCTGATGAAGAATTCGGGACACCCGACCCACGGATGTTAGCTGTGTGGAGTTTTGATTCGGATTAAGGAATTGGGACACCTGCTCTTTGGGCGTTGGTGTTTGGACCAGGGGGATTGGGATAAATTGGGAATGTTTAGCCACTTTACTTTGCATGTGGCAAGGTGTTGCTGGGCGCCACTGGGACTCCTGTACGTGTTATTGAAGACTGCACTGGGACTTTGCTTCAGATGTAAGTTAACCTGGGTTGTTCTGCAACGGAGGGCTGGAACTGTGTGGGTTTTCCTGGACTGCACTGTTATTACTATTTTGCATTAGCTGCTGTTGCCTCCCTTGCCTTGGCTCTCTGTGCCATCCCGCTTTGTGAACTTGAATTGATGACTACAACCCCTGGACCTTGGACTGGAACTCGACTCTCCTAAACGCTACTCAGCGTCGCTCTCTAATTTGTGTCTACCTACGGCTCTCAACTCCTGGCTTGCCTCCCGACCCTGTTGCTGCCTCCTTTCCTGACCCTGGACCGACCTGATGATGTCTCTTCGCTTCGTTCCTTGAGCTCCTGGTGTTGCCTGCACTCTTGAAGCAGATTATTGCTGCTCCTCCTGCTTTGACTCCGGACCGGTTTGACGACGTCTCCTTGCTCTGCCCCTTTAATTCCTCGGCTTGGTGCTGGCCTCAGCAGCGGCTTGGAGCCGCTTTCCCCTTTCGCACCAGCCTTCCAGTTTGTTTACTTTTTGCTCTCAGTGGAGAGCTCCTTTGCCGAGTTTGGGTTCCCGTTTGGAGCTTTAAGTTTGTATCGCTAGTTTGGGACTTTGGGGAGCTTTTTGGGAGTTTCCAAGTCTTTGCTTTGTTTTGGCTACTTATTCCAAGCCAACTCAGAATGTTTTGAGTCGAATTGAAGAACCTTTAGTTTAATCTGGATTATTTGCTTGAATAATCTGGTTTATTTGTTAAAGCGTATTTTCTGACATATTTTTGTTTGGACTGCTTAATAACACTGAGAGTTAAGGGTTTTAAGCCATCTTTTATGTTTGTGACTAATTTTTGGGCTATTTCTTGAATAAAGTCTGTTTTGCTCTCTAATTGGCATCCGACTTTTGATAGGTTGGCCAGCTTCTTGTGTTCTTGGAGGAAATAGATATTTGTACCTATTTCAGTCAGCTTTCAGGCCAGGATATAATGCTTTAGTTGCCTTGATAGATCACCTACTTTGGGAGAAAGACTAGAGGAATATTATCCTGTTGATCTTTCTAGATCTCTCAATCACTTTTGATACCATTGATCATGGTATCTTACTCGATTGGCACTGTGAGGTGGGAGAAGGAGACACTAATTCTGCTCCTATCTAAAGGTCCATTTCCAGACAGTAGCACTGAGGGAATTCCTGTTCAGCCCCATGGCAATTAAGCTGTGGGGTGCCACTAACATGGTATTGACCAAGTCTGTATGAATATCTATGTGAAACCACTGGGAGGTGTAATTGCCATAGGATGTAGTGATGGCCATCAGATCAGATTACTTTAAAAGAGAGTTAGACAAATTCAAGGAGGAATTTCACTTTCCAAGATTACAAGTAATTATGGCAATGCTTTACACCAGTGTCAAAAGTGGAGAAGAGAAACTATAGACCACCAATTACAATGCAGTCTGATCCCTGCCACATTCACAGTTGAGGACCTTCATATAGAAACACCAGAGGAACTCCAAGTAGCCAGCTACTGGTCAAAGGACATTTAATATAATGCCAAGTTTTTAAACTTCGTTAGTGTTTTTAAGTACATTAGAACTGTACCTTTGGTTTGCTTCTGACACGATAAATAAAAATAAGTGTCAAAAGTGTCCATCACTTTAGACACTGGAAGTAAAGCATTGCCATAATTACTAGTAAAATCCCCATATCACATAATTGCTTCTGACTTAATATACGAGAAACTGAAGGAATGGCTGAATGGAAATAAGAGGAAAGAGGCAATGACATACAATGAGCTACAGTCAATAAATATACTGGGACTGACCAGTCTTCATGGGGGATACTTTTCATTGGTATCTTGCGCCAGAGATTAATGACTTAATAAATCAAATTTATGAATGAAAACTTTTGATGATAATGAAATGCATCTCAATGGAATTGTTTACATTTAATACTCCAATTCTGCTAGTAAATATTTGATATATGCTAGAGTGCAGGGCCATAGTTAGAATTTGGGGGGGTCGAAACTTTTTTTTAGCGAATCATGAAGAATAGCTCCATAATGCAAAATAATTTAGAAATCAGGCTCTGTCAATAAACTTCAGTGGACACTCAAGACAGATACATTTCAGTGGACATTCATGGGGATTTGGTTAACCAGTTAAAATTCATGAGTAAACCAGGTTTTTTTAAACCTGAAAATTTGGGGGGGGGGGGTTGAATTCCCCCCCCTTGGCTACAGCCTTGCTAGAGTGCAAGAATAGCTCTTCTCTAAGATTACAGTCCAGTTACTTCAGCTTAGAAAAAGTGATATGCTTAGTCATGTATTGGTTTTGAGCCTGACACTGGCAACTGTTTGATTATGGTATTGACATAATGCTGAGTCAGATAAGCTAAGATTTCCATATTCCAGTTCCTCAAATCCAGACATCTAAGTTGTATATTATTGCAAGTTATTATATATATGCATATTTTAATGCCATATTGTTACATTTCAAATTCTAATTATGAAAACTAATGTATGAGTTGTTGCATTTTTACCTACCACTATATTTTATGGTGCCATGGTGCTATAAGCTTTCTTTCAGAGGAAGGTAGTGGCAAAACCATTTCTTGCCTAAGAAAACCCTATGAAATTCATGGAGTTGCCATAACTCAAAAGATGACTTGAAGGCACTTATAAAACATCATTAAAAAAGAAGAAAAAGAATAGCAACGGTTCTTCTGAGATAACAAATAGTAATATTCTTTAAAACTGTGTTCAAATTAGCCAGACTGTAGATTTTGAAGTCCTAAAATAGACCTTTGGTGTTACTTTGCATGGTTGATCTTGCATTCTTTTTTGGCTTGATAATCCCACTCCTATTTGTCTCAGGATCTGGAATTTATCTCACCCCACCACCCCTTTATATTCTTGATTAAGATGTCCTACTTAGTGCTGCCATTTCAGGCATAGCTTTTGGGTATCACAAAATGGTCTGAAAACCTCCCAAATTATTATTATGTACCCTAGCCATACAAATGTTATATTATGGATTTCTCTAGCAGCTTAGACAGATGGGCTCTGCCCAAAAGACAGTGCCGCCGATTTAGAAGATAACAGATGCCGCAATTTGGCAATGGCTTCCAGTTCCAGAAAGCCTAGACTTTTCCTCCAAATTCTTCCCTTGGGACTCCTTTTCCAGCAAAGTCCTCCTTCTCACCTGCTGGTCTTTTTCATTTCTAAAACTATTCACTGCCCTTTGAAGCCCATATCTATCAATAGAAATTATTAGTATGAGGCACATACTAATTTCATGTTGCACTCACCCTACTTTTGAAAACAAGCAAACAGATATAACTAAAATGGTCCATTAAACATTCCTTTCTATGTTGCGGCTTGGAGGAGGAGGACCACCAGCCAGCTAGGAGGAGGATCGCCAGCCAGGGTCGACAGCCGACAGGACGAGGACGAGCGGCGAGTTGAAAATCAAAAACTTTTTCAACTGACGGAGGCGGTGAGGCGGCGGGCAAGGAGTTGGTGGGGGCTGCGCCGGGGACCAGCTTGCCTTGCCGGGAGCTTTCAGCTCGGCCCCATTTCAAGCTCGGGCCTCCGGTTTTGCACCAGGTGTACGCGCCAGGCTCGGGCAGCTGGTCTTCGGGCCTTCTTTGGCCTCTCTTTTCTTCTGCCGGGCTACCACGCCAGGCTTTAGCAGCCAGCATTTAGGCCTGCACCACCTTTCCCAGGTCAACCCCCCCCCCCCTCGGGCATCTCCTCCTGGCATCTCGTTCACCTTTGTCCTCCCAGCAGTGATCAGGCATCTGGCCTCAACTGCTTAGGCCCGACGCCACAGGCCCGCCACACCATGCTGCCGAGCGCGGGGTCCTAGGGGCCTCTGCATGCAGTTACAAAAAAAAAAAAACCCTCCAAGCTCTCATGCTTCCGCTCCGCCTGGCCCAAGCGCCAATCTCAGGCCATGCCGACCCGGCCGCAGGCAGGGGGCGCCGCTCACTCTTGAATGCTCCTAGTGCGGGCCCCATTTCAGGTTCAGGCCTTGCGTTCCCCCGGGCTGCCCGATAGACCCGAGCTTTCTGCACTAGGCCAGGAGCTGCATATATCAGAGGGGCGTTCCTTTGGGCCAGGGGGGCCTTTCTCTTTGTCACTTTCACAACGCAGTCAAAAGGCGCGCGGCATGCCTCCGCCACCACGCACATCAGGGGGTCTTGGCCTATGTGGGCATTTTCACCGTATTCGCCCCCCCCCCCCACCGTACACTTCCGCTCGGGCCCAGCCCTGGGGCCCTCTTGTACGGGCTTGCCTTACATTCGGAGGCTAAGCTGGGACGGGCCTGGGTCAGAGCAGGGAGGGGAGGTTCTGGTTTATCCAAGGCAATTTTGTAGCCAATGTTTTCAATACATAGGACATTTTGGTGCAAAATTCATAATACAGCAATTACAACATAACCTTGCATATTGAACTATTTTTTCTGTCTGTTGTGTTACATCACGTTTTGGTGTTCAGTTTGCATAATCATGACCAATTTGATGTTTACAAAAGGTCCATCGCTGGCCATAAGCAACCACGTGCATCGGTAACGGGGCCCTTCTCATTATATTATGCAGCCCCGGCCTCAAGGGGAAGTTGTTTTTCTCTTCCGTATTCCCATGCAGGGCTATGGCACCTAGAAAGAACACCAAGGTGGCAGCAGCTGTAAAGGAATTACCGGCTAGAGCAGCGAGGCCGTCCAGGACTAAGGCAACTGCGGACCGCGAGGCCAGAAGGAAGACACCTAGTAAAGCTCCCGACAGCGAGGCCAGAAGGAAAACACCTAGTAAAACACCTGCGCGCAAGGAGGCTTCCAAGCGCGCTGGTAAGCAGGAGGCGGGTGCTTTGGAGGGGATATCCAAAAACCTCGCCCGCCTGGTCGATAGGATGGGCAAACTCGAGTTTAGAGTTTATCAAAGGTCTGAGGGGGTTCCAGCATCTCCGCAAAGGGAAGAACAGAGGGGGAGGAGGCGCGCTAGAGACAAGGACGTTTCCAGAACGCCCTCGATCAGTCCGGCGTCCAGTGGCGATGACTCCATAGCAGTTACCGAGCAGACCGATCGGAGCGGAGGCAGCGCTCGCAAGAAGTCTCGCAGGTCCTCAAGGCGCTGTTGCCAGAACACTTCGGACAGCGACTCTGCTGAGAGTGAGTATGCTCAGGTTGACCTAGTTGACAGAGATAACTATTGGAGGACAGCGGCTCTTGTGCAGGGACTCCCCGAATGGGCCATCAGGGATAGAACTGAAACAGCGGCAGCGTTGGTAGCCCCGTGCGGTGCTTGGGGCAAGCGTAAGGCTCCTGCTCCTGCGCTACCCGGCCCCTTCCAGGACAATGAAGATCCACCAGGCACACACTTGTCTCCTCGCATCATCAGCAAGATACTAAAAGGCTATTACGTGGACGTTTTTTCACTCTTAAAACCAGAAGGGGAGGAAGGTAGGGAGCCCCCATCAAAAGGCAGACGCAGGAAAGGGGACAAAGTTAGACCGGTGGAGCAAAACTTCGTAAACTGGATGGCCGGTTTCTCAGAATACTTAGGTGTTGTAGCCACATCTTTCCCTGACCGAGCCTGGCACCTGGCTAACCATCAAAAGACAGTTGCCAAGGCTAGGAGAATGGCAGGGGAAGCAGCGGCCATTGCCTATGACGAGGCCTTCAGAAAGCGAGCGTCCCAGAGCGCTAGGGTGAGATGGGATCTCAAAAACCATGACATCTGGCTCACGGAAGTCGGCCCCAGCATAAAAAGCAAGTCAGAGGCGGGCAGGTCTGACCGGGGCTGGGGCAGAAAGGACAGCAGGCGGGCGGTGTGCTGGGAGTTCAATTTGGGAAAGTGCCAATGGGCACGCTGCCAGTTTGATCATGTTTGTGAATACTGCACAGGAAACCACACCAAGATGACTTGCGGAAAGCTTGGCAGCAACGGGCAGCCCTTTCGGTCAGGCCGGGCTGGTGCCCAGCCCGGTTTCAAAAAAGAAGGAGGCGCATCTAACGGGAGCAGCTCCGGTCGCACCAAGTAACACCCTCAACACTATCTGGACACTAGCTCACACCCCTGTGCGCCTCGCTGCCATGCAGCCATGGCTGAAGGCGTATCCCCTCAAGGCTGCAGCATCATTTTTACAGGAGGGTTTTTCCCTCGGCTTCCGGATACCATCTGAAGGTCCCAGAACCGCATTCACCTCGGGCAACCTAAAATCGGCAGCCCAAATGCCTGAGGTCCTCAGTAGCAAAATTGCCAAGGAATTAGAGGCAGGCAGGATCGCGGGACCTTTCCAGGCGCCACCTCTTGAAAACTTTTGAGTTTCCCCGTTAGGGGTGGTGCCTAAGAAGGCAGCGGGCGAATACCGCCTTATCCATCACCTATCTTACCCAAAGGGTTCATCAGTCAACGATGCCATCCCCCCCGAGTTATGTTCGGTCAAATACGCTTCATTTGACCAGGCTGTTAATTTGGTACTGGAAAAAGGTCCACATGCCCTTATGGCAAAATGCGACATCCAGTCAGCATTCAGGCTACTCCCCGTCAACCCGGCGGATTTCAATTTGTTGGGTTTCAAATTCAATGAACAATGGTATTTTGACAAAGCCATGCCCATGGGCTGTGCCGTCAGCTGTGCTGCCTTTGAAACTTTCAGTTCCTTTTTGGAATGGGTAGCAAAGACTTTTGCTAGGTCCAAGTTTATCACTCACTACCTTGACGATTTCCTTTTTGTGGGCAGCAGGGGGAGTGAGGAATGCGCACACCTTCTCCGGACATTCAGGGCCATGACCATGGCCTTCGGCATACCATTAGTTAAAGAAAAGACGGAGGGCCCCTCAACCAGCATCACCTACTTAGGGATACAATTAGACTCCATTCTGGGCGTATCCCGCCTGCCTGAAGACAAACTGTCTAGGCTTAAGGGATTAGTTGGCGAGGCCATCGTCAGGAAGAAAGTCACGCTCAGGGAGTTACAGGCCATCTTAGGGCACCTCAATTTCGCTTGCAAGGTAGTATCACCAGGGAGGCCTTTTTGTGCCCGTTTAGCGCGGGCCACCGCTGGGATCAGCGCCCCGCACCACCGAATCAGAATCACACACGGCATGCGTGAGGACCTAAGGGTATGGCTGGAATTTTTGGACAGGTTCAATGGTGTTGCCATTTGGCAGGACAAATGGGAGCCAGGGAACGAACTCCAAGTACACTCGGATGCCGCAGGCAGCAGCAGCTTCGGAGTATTCCTTCAGGGTCATTGGTGTGCGGCTAGGTGGCCGGACAGCTGGGCTGGGGGCAGCATACTGCACGACCTCACCTTCCTCGAGTTTTTTCCCATTTTAGTGGCCGTGCGAACCTGGACCGACCAATTCAGGAACAAGAGGGTGCGGTTTTGGTGTGACAACCAGGCCGTAGTCAGGGTCATCAACAAACAAAAATCAAAATCCCCTAGGGTCATGAGGCAATTTGTACTAACTTGCTTGGAAGCTAACATCACTTTCTTAGCCCAATATATTCCAGGTGTGCACAATGAAGTAGCGGATGCATTGTCCCGTTTCCAGGACGACAGGTTTCGGTTGCTGGCACCAGAAGCAGACCTTCAGCCCACCACTTTCCCACAGGAGCTGTGGATCCTTGGAGAGGAGAGGCCTGGTCGGAACTGATGCTAACCATTGCCCCTGCGACTAGGAAGGCCTACCGCGCGGCGGTGGCCAAATTCATGAAATTCAGGCTGGAGACGGGGTACGGCAGCAGATGGCCAACCAACGAGGATGTAGTCCTACACTTCATCATCCACCAGAAGAGGGCCAAAGTCTCAGCACATGCCATGCGTCGGCAACTGGCAGGTATCGCCTTCCACAGCAAGGCAGCTGGATGGGGCGACCCATGCAACAACTACAGAATGAGGAAACTACTGAAAGGATGGAGCAAGTGTTCACCGATGCAGAAAGATGGCAGACGCCCCCTCTCTTACAACATCCTCAGCAGGCTCATCTCATCACTGAGGAGAATCTGCGCTTCACGTTACGAGGTGAAACTTTTCACAGCAGCTTATACTACAGCCTTCTTTGGAGCACTGAGACTGGGGGAGGTGGTGGCTGACTCCAAGTCTGATGGATCTGAGAGGGCGCTCCAATTCAGGGATGTATCCATCAGGCACAACTCATTGGTTATTCGGATCAGGCAATCCAAGACCGACCAGGGGGGGAGAGGGGCATCCATCTACCTACAAGGGTTAGAACCGGGGCGCTTGTGCCCTGTCAGGGCACTCACTGAATTTTTGCACGTTAGGAGGTCATCCCCAGGGACACTTTTCATTCATCGTAATGGCACCCCTTTATTGAGGTACCAGTTCATGGCAATATTCCGCAGCGCCCTTCAGGATCTGGGCCTTCCCGCTGCTGAGTACGGTGGGCATTCATTCAGGATAGGAGCAACCACCACAGCAGCGGTGGGAGGGGTGCCAGTGGACATTATAAAAGCCATGGGGAGGTGGAAATCGGCAGCTTACTCAGCATACATCAGGCCTGGCCTCCTCCTGGAGGCTCCGAGGTCTGCCGGCCCCTCTCCTCCTTTTCCTCAGGTCCGCCGACGCGAGGCGAGGAGATCAGGCGACGGGAGAGAAGGGGCATCAGCCAGCAGCGTTCGGTCGAAGGGAGCAGAACGGCGTGTCGGCTCAAGAGAAGCAAAGTTACCCCCTTCGAGGTTGTTGGACAGGGAAGGACTCGGGCACCAAGCTGTGTGTCGGGACAGGACTCATGTTGTTGGATAGCTGCATGGCAGCGCTTCGCGGCCCCCCCTTCTTGGGCAACAGTTATACATGTCGGTTATACATGTCTGTTCACATGTCGTCACGTTTGTTGGCTACGGAAAGTAGGGTTGGCGGCAAGGAGAGTGGGGGACCCCACCCTCCTTTTGTGGCGTGCAACATGGGTCTCGGATCTCGAAAAATACTCCCCCCCCTTTTCATTGGCATTAGGGGGGGGAATTGTCAGCTACCACCAGGCGGCGCTGTAGACCGACCTCCGGGTGGGGTGTCGGTTGCGCCTTGGCTCGTCTTAGATCAGGCAGCAATGGGCTGTCCGATCATCGATCCGGGACCCATGCGGGGCAGCCAACCCTTCATTCCTGTAACCAATAAAATGTTGTGGCCAGTTTACCCAAAACAGTTACTGTGTGAGTGTGTTCATTTGTTTACCATCCTCCTGCGGGGGCACTTCGACCATTCCCAGGCAACATTTGTGAGAAGATATTGCCTCTTCCAGTGTATTTCTGGGTGAATTCCAGCAAAGTTTCCACTAAGTAAGGTTGAATTGCTATGTGTTTTTGATGCAGCAACAGTATACTGAGGCAGCATGACAGGGGTGCAATATTTCAGCAAAATTTGAAAAGTGTCAAATGAAATCTATAAGACGTACATAATAAATTAAACTACTTCCAACTAAAAAATATTGTTTATCACATTGCATTATATCACATTCTATGAGTATTAAAATGGAAGGTGATTTGCCCTGATTCCATACTCTTCTTGAATTCCATCCATGCATTCCCTTAAAAGCTGCTCTGAAGGATTAGAAGAGATGGCATAAGAAAACAAACATGTAAGTGTGAAATTGTGAAAAGTATCTTCCCTACCCCTTTGTGAACTGTAGGTCATTCCTGGATTTCTAGCACATCTGAAAGTGCAAGAGGATTTTCCACATCTTGAAGTGCTACTCTGGAAACTAGCATTAATTCATAATCTTTGTGTGGCAATTTTTGAACTTGTTTGGAAGAAATGACTCTGAATTTAAAGTGACTTAGATAAATCAGGTTACCTTTTACAGGATCTGAGAATTTGATTAACTTATTTGGGTTTAATAAAAATAAAAATAATGACCATATAGTGTAAATTCTATGGTCAAAGTAGGCACTTATATGACTATAGTGCTATGATTTCACTTTAATTGCTATGACATTGGCAACATCCTGTGGAAACCTGGTATATGCAGTTTAGGGAGAGGCATTTAAAGTTCTGAGCCAAAGAGTTCTGGTGTCACACTAAACTACAGGTGTTGGAATCACAGACGCCTTAAAGGGTCAGACTTAAACGTGTCTTCAAAACAGAGTTTATTGAAACAAAAGGAAAAGGATGCAGGGATACTTAAATGCAGTTCCACTGATCAAAAACTCAAAAACCCAAACCAGACTTGGTCCAAAAGGTAAACAGAAATTTAATCCAGATCAACTGGATGCAAAAAGCAACAAGTCAAACAAAGTGCTCTAAGGCAAAACAAAAGGCACAGTACACAAATGGTTAATAGAGGGAGTTGCAAGAAGAGAAACGTCATCAGTCGAAGTCCAAGGTCGAAACAGGAGGAATCCAAAGCAGTGTTGCTCCAGTGTCTGCAGAAGCAGCGTCTCCAGTCAAACCGGTTCAGGTCCAAACTGCACATCTGAGTCCAACACCGAACATGAAACAGGCAGCAGAAAGAGTACAAGAAACTTTCCCAATACACAGCACCCAGCACACCAACGCACATCAACACCTTGCCTTCTGCAAAGACCCCTCACCCCTGAACCCACTTTTATCTACAAATCATCATCAGAGGATGTACTGACCACTGCCCCATCACCATCCCCCTCAGCTGCTCCCAGCTCTTCACGTGAATTCCTTTGACTCTCTCTCCAATTCCTCCATCTCCTGTCAAGACTTAGATCCCCCCCAAGAATCAGTTGGATCTGCTGATTGCCAGTCTTCACTCCCAGAGAACCCCATAAAAGGTATCACTAGTTGTTGTTGTCACAAATAGCTTGCACTTCTCTTATCTTAGTCCAATCCATGATGTCTCCTTCTTCTCCTTCACTCATTGACCCATCATCCCCAGAGAATCCCTCAAACCACTCTTCATCTGTAGGTGCTGTAAGTATGTCCCGAATTCCCTTTCTCTGCTGCTCATCATCAGATTCTTGCTCCCGAGTAACCCTTTTCCCCCTTCTGACACCCATACTACTGTCTGCAACATTATCATCCCCAGAGAATCCCTCAAACGACTCCTCATCTGTAGATGCTGTAAGTATGTTCCGGATCTTCTTTCTCTGCTGCTCATCATCGGATTCCCGCTCCCAAGTAACCCTTTTCCCCCTTCTGGCACCCATACTACTGTCTGCAACATTATCATCCCCAGAGAATCCCTCAAACGACTCCTCTTCTGTAGATGCTGTAAGTATGTCCCGGATCTTTTTTCTCTGCTGCTCATCATCGGATTCCCGCTCCCAAGTAACCCTTTTCCCCCTTCTGGCACCCATACTACTGTTTGTAACGTTACTCACAGGCTCTACTACAACAACAGGTGTTCATAGGATGCAGCCATGGCAGTGAAAATGGAAAATAGTTCTACAGCTGTGTAAGATCCTTATATATATACAAGCAGAACAGATCTTTTGTGTATGGCATTCACATTACCATATGTTTCATGTGATACCGTTGTATAATTAAACAACTCCTCTGACTTTACTATAAACAGTGTGCTTCACTGAGTGTAAGTTCCTAGAGAGCTCTTATGGAGTCTACCATCTGTTCTTTGCCTCATCCTCATCCTGTGAGTAACTCCTTCTCCCTTTTGCCTGATGCTCCTTCAAACTTCATGTCTCTGCTTGTGCTGCTTTTGCTTCTGAGGCCTAACATATTGGTACACCATTTAAAGGCATATCAAATGCTATAAACCAAATCCATGTTCATGAATGAATTGGAATGTTTACCAATAAATGGTTTCTGACTTAATCTAAGTTTTTAAAAATATGTGAAAATTTTAAAATTTAAATATGTATTTAAGCAGATGCTATTAAAGGTATTTTCTAGATGTTCTAATTATAATTGAAAACATGCCTTTAAAACTGATTTTGATAAAAACTTTTTAATCTAAAGCTCTGCCAGAACATCAGAGAAATGTCAAAGTCTAGGAATTATTAAGTTCTGATTCACACCTTAGTCTAAGAAAAACAGATCAGCTTTGTGCAAATTTGACTTTTGCAAGCATATGATCTTTAGTTCTTCTAAATGGCAAATGAAGTGGTAAACTTGTGCCTACACAATATTATCATTACAAGGCTAAAGCAATGTCTAATATGAGTATTATGTTCTTTCATCCTAAATACTTTATACCCATCTTCACATAGTCCCTGGCCCTGTTCCATTTTGCCGGCAGTTGCCAACAAAATGGCAATCATATGTGGTGCCTTGTGGTGCACTGCAAGCCCTCCCTCTTTCCCCCATCACATGGTGGGGACAGGACAAGGTGTGTTGGTGCCCTGTCCCCATCAGATGGGAGGAAGGATGGCAAGGTGCATTGTCACATTGCTCTTTCCCACATCAGATTGAGGAAAGGGCAAAAGAAAATGTGCGTAGCTCCATCAGAGTTACCCAAAACATACTTACCTTTCCATAGTTGCCAAGGGAGCATCTTGCAATGCTTCCTTGGCACTTGGAAGGTAAATGGGGCAGGGTCTGCTGGGCATCATGTGATGGAGCTCAGCAGGCCTCATCCCCAAAGTGCTTCAAAGGGGCAAAAAGCTCCAATATGATAAGGTCCTTATACTTACAAAAGTAACCTTAATTGTTTACTTTTAAAATCCAGATTCACTGCTTTGGGGTTGATGACTCAATAGCATCAAGGACAATATTTGCAAAAATCTCTGCTTTCCCATATCAGCATTTTGTCTTGGAACCACTGTGCATCTCAGGAGATTCTGGATGATGTTCTAGAGGCTTTGAGTGTCAATTGAATAGAGAACTGACTCAACAAAGGTATTAAATAGGAACATAGATGATACTAAGTAGTGGGTCTACTAATACCAATTTTATCATTATGTTATAGGACTGTTAACAGTTTTATGACAAATTTTGAGATTTGAAAAGAATGAGTGAAAATGATATTATTCTCAGCACGATGTACAGACTGCAAAGATGAGAGAATACACCTGTCTGTTTAGAGAACACAGCCATAATAAATGTGTTAAAATAATTTGACAAAATAGGATTTTACACTTTTCCTGATGAATATCTGAATCAGAGAGAGATCATAGCTGCGTATACAGTCTGCACTGCACGTTTTTAAAGAGTTGTTTACCATCCAAGGGCAAAGTCATAACAAATAATTAGGGAAAGACAGATAGTGGACTCAATATCTTGTTGCTGTACGATTTATGCTAATACTTTGAAAGCAAATTTATCACACTGTACTCTAGTCATAAAATACCCTTCAAAATATTTTAAATGTATTTCATTAAAAGGAATATTTTAACAGCTTCAGGGAAGCTGTTGTCTGGCACAATATTTTGTGAAGGAAGATAGTATAAAAAAAAAACCCTTTCCTTTTAATGGCCAAATAATTCAAGAAAAGAGAGGGTTTTTTATTGCCATCAATTCAAATTCCATTTGGAAAATTCCCATAAGGATTATTTGGGAACTTTCTGCTGACAGTGATGCCAATGCTAACTATACTTAGCAAAACGACTCAAAAAGATCATACAGACATTGGTAATTTTAATGAAGAGTCAACAAGTGTATTACTGCCCTCTAGTGTAATAATACACTCATACCTAATGGCTGGAGTCAAAGCTTGAGTATCTTTTTCCCACCATGGTCCGTTTATTCAGTCATTCCTGTATCGTTTCTGTTGCAGATTTTAAAAGTTTTGAAATGGCATTAAACTAAATTTTAATTGAACTATGGCTTGAGCAATAGGTGTATTCAGACAATCATATTCCACTTAATATACGAAAGTCTCACATATGTATACTAGTCAATTTAGCTCAGTAGAAATCTGCTATGGATCAGCTCTGGATTCAACATATTTATGCTGAATTTGAGGCCATTGTTTAGATTGCCCCAAAGTACATCTGTTCCACTCAGCTGTCACCTCCTCCATGTAGTTACTGCCACTCTCCATGGGCCACAGTGCTCTGCCTGTTGCAGGCATCTCTGCTGATGTCAGAATGGTGTGTGTGGGGGGGGTGACCAACAAGAAAAAAGGAAGCAATCTCCACTTCTTGCTGGTTAGTCTATTTTGGCATTAGCAGAGGTGCTACAATGGCCAGAAGCTTAGAGGTGACCAGAACGTAGCAGAGAGAGGGACCAGATCCAGTTTGATTTTGTAAACTAAGCAGGGTCAGCCCTTCAGCCTGTCAAGTGATAAAATAACTTTTAAAACATTATATAGAAATGGATAAAAAACCCCAAAAATAATGGAAAGCAATAGGACAAAATGATTACATAGTTCTGAGTTGCAAGGCCTAGAACCTCTTCACATGTACTTTCTTTTGGTGGCAGCAGCTAGATTTTGGAGGTTTGACCATGGAGCCGATTGCTCCCATAACACACTGAATAACTATTTCCATGGCTGAAGTGCTGCCACCATTGGAAAAATGGTGATGGGGGACAATGAGAGGCTCCCCGTCTTTCCATAAGAAAAGATGGGTTGAGCTGCCGAAAAAAGGTTTCCCCCCACATGATGAGGAAGGAGGGAAGCTGTGACAGGACAGGGCATGGGGCAACAGGTTCCTATGCCCCCTGCATGACTGCTGCCAGGATGCAGCGATTCACAACAATTTCAGCAGCATGTCTGTCAAGATCCATAGAGATTGAAAGAATACAAAATATTTAAAACATGGTTCAAAATATTTATTTTGTCTGTTGAGAAACCTTGATGAGAAGAATCCTGTACTGATGAGAATCTTCACAGTTCAGGATTTATTCTGTGCAAAATTTGCATGAGCCTACTTTGTGCAGAAAACAGAATTTTCTGCTTGGAAAAGTATGTAGTTTTCTGTGCAGAAAATTTTATGATTAGGAATTTATCCTGCATAAAAATTACACATGGTTGAGTTACATAGGTTGTGCAGGAGGTTTCTTATTCATATCATAATTCCCCTAAGTTAAAGCTGACTTGATAAGAAATAGCAATAACAAAGGGCATTATTTTAAGACAGAGTAGTTTTTTTTAGAAAACTACATCTTTAAAGGGGGAAAGCTTGGCAGAGTAACAGTAAAATATAAATGTTAATAACAAGTTTAAAAGTGTAATCCTATAGATGTCTGTGTAAAAGTCCAGTGGAGTTTAGTAGCTCTCAGGAGACGCAGTGTAAAATTGTCCAGTAAAGTTTAGTAATTCTCAGGAGAGACAGTTCTAGTCTTAAAGTGTGTGTGTGTGTGTGTGTGTGTTTTTAAGAAGATGCAACTCTCTCTCTTTGTGTGCATATAATGCAATCATAGCAGCTTATTTTTTTCTCTTGTTGTTCTTTTCTAAATCCTCATGTAGGGATGTTAAATGCAATGAGACTAATTGCCCCAAAATTGGTATCAGGCCAGTTATCTGCCCTTTTGTCAACCTTTCCAGCCAAAACCCAACAAATGTCAAAGAGCTACCACATTAATGTCCTGTGGGAGGAGGCTCAATATAGAATGTTTCCTGATAAATATGGTCAAATGCTTTAATCAAACTGCCGGGCATTTTGAGCAATTTGTCTATATAATCACTTCCTGTAGAATTAAAAGCATATAAAAGCCAGACTCTTCAATAAAACAACAAATATAAACAATGCCACACTTCATGAAAGGCCAGTTCTTCCTCAACACTCAGCCTCAAACCATTGTTGTAACACTTGCCAATGAAAAGATAACAGGGAGGGTTCCGATCTCTAGGAAGGTGACTCCAAAGTCCAGTAACAGCCACTGGGAAAACCCTCCTGTATTTCCATCAGATGTATATGTGTGGGACAGAAGAAAGGGCTTCCCTCGATGACTGCAAGACATGGAAGGCTGATATAGAGACACACAGTCCTACTAACATGTGGACAGTAGCTGTATAGAGCTCTGTAGGAGATAACCAGTACTTTGAATGCTGTCCAAACCCAGACCAACAGTCATGAAGCTGTTGCAATAAAGGAGCTGCATGCTTCCTATAGCCAGCTCTGGTTAGCAATCAGGCTGCAGATCTTTAGAAGAGTTGAGATTTCTGAACACTCTTCACATGCAGTCCCATGGAGCACATCTTACTGTCCACCAAATGATATGTGTTACTGTGGTCAGATCTGATGTCTTAACAAATGAATAGGTAAAACACAATCCTTAACTGAACAAGTGCATTCCTGGCCACCACTGTAACCTGTCATTTGATGCTCAGTATTGAGTGTAATCCATTTTACAACATTCTGAATATCTTGATCTGCTTTCCAACATCATATTTCAGTTTGCAAATTACATGTTCTACCAATGAACCATGATGCTTTACTCAATGCTCCTAATGCCAGCAGATACTGGTGGATTTCATGTCAATGGGATAGTGAATCTATTCAGGGTTTTAATCCAGACTTTAAAGGAGATATCTAATGGCCTTAAACTATTTGAGGAATTCTGTTCAGAGTAGAAAGCAAAGCAGATCCACCAGTGTATTGACATAGATGCAAATGCCTAGTAACCATGGCCCACTTAAGTTTCCTCTGGACTCTTGCCAGAATCAACATGTGATATCAATTCATGCCACTTTCTGGAATTTCCACATCAGGCTAGTATCTCCCTCAGTATTTGAGCAGTGGGCATTTATCAACTGTCTTCAGTTCATAGAAGAGAACAAACTGAGGTGGGTGACTGAACAGTCTAAAATTAACCAGTACAGTGGCATCATGTGGGAGGAAGACAACAAGTCGTGAGGCAAAGCAAATCACACTTTCCTTTACTTTCTTCTGTCCATCCTTTGTTCCTCACTTACAATGGAAATAGATTCTGAATTACTTTAAAAATCAATTATGCATGGTTTTTCATGTGCTTTTGTTCAGAATGACATGTTAGTGCACCGAGTTACATGTGCGTAGGTGCTGAGTTTTTGAATTTCTGCTTGAATATTTTTAACTAAAGAACTTTCTTTTTACAAAAGTTCATTATTCCTGTGGTCTTTAGATGCTTAACATCATGATTTATATTTGCTGCATTATAGCTCTTTTTCTATTCACCCTTCCTGCAAAAAACAAAAACAAAAAACCTTGAAATATCAGAATCCCCATGTTCTACTAAATAAGAAAGATGGTCCTTGCTTTATCTGGCAATTTTGGGTGCATTTTGGCAATTTTTCAACAACTTTGGCTGTGTCTACATGGGTGAGGTTTATCCAGGGTATTTGTGCCCCAAATCTGCCCTGGATCCAGCATGTACCTGCTGAATCTAGGTCCATGTGTCCAAATGATGCAGCCCATCCTCTTGTTAGACCACCCCCTTGTCCCCATGTCACCAGAGCTTCCTGAAAGCACCTGATCACCACCTGTCCTATCTGCTGAGATCATAATGGGAAGTCTGCATTATTAGTAAGGAGAGTGTAAAGCAAATCCCAGGCTGGGCTGTGGCGCAGGCTGATTAGCAGTCAGCTGGAACAAATCATTCTGACCAAGAGGTCATGAGTTCGAGGCCCGCCCGTGCCTGCGTCTGTTTCCGTCTCTGTTCTATGTTATGGCACTGAATGTTTGTCTTATATGTGCAATGTGATCCGCCCTGAGTCCCCTTCAGGGTGAGAAGGGCGGAATATAAATACTGTAAATAAATAAATAAATAAATAAATAATTTTCAAGCTAATTACATGGTCGCCTCATTCTGACATCAGCAGATATAACTGCAACAACTACACACTTACAAGGAGTTCTGTAGCTGATAGGGGATGGTACTGATGACATAAGGACAAACCATTGCTTCCCCTGCACTGCTCAGCATAAGGAAAGGGTAATGGCATTTAAACAATTGATCTGGATCAGTGGTTCTGGGTCCCCAGATGTTTTGGCCTTCAACTACCAGAAATCCAAACAGCTGATAAACTGGCTGGGATTTCTGGGAGTTGTAGGCCAAAACACCTGGGGACTCACAGGTTGAGAACCATTGATCTGGATGAAACAAACTTGATTTAGCCATCCAGATGTTTCCAAAGCTCACAGTTGCTCTGGAGTTTCCCACAAACTCTGGAATTATTCCCAACATTGCTTAAATCTGAACAAAGTCAGGTTAAGGGGAAAAGATTTGGGATATTTACTAGGCATGTGTGATAGATTTAAAAAATTCAAAAGTCATTACAATTCTGTGGGGCACTGGTGTTGTGTCAGGGTTTGACAAGTGATTGTGTTCTTTTTGACAGAGGTCACTCAGGCTCTAGAAAAGGCAGGCCCACTAAAATTACAACTTTGACTTTCTGTGGTTTTCAAAATGGAAAACACAAACAACAACAACAACAACAACAACAACAACAACACCCTTGTTTCCCTAGAAGACTTGTAAAACTGGTATGCACTGTAGGAATGAGAGCAGCAGTGGAAAAACCAGTGGCCAATTGGCACCCTAAAATTAAAAATGCAGAGAATACACACAACAATAACAACAATGCCTTTTTCTCCCTAGATGTTTTCCAGAACTAGTATGCTGGAATGAGAGTGCAGCAGACAGACAGTTTTCCTCTTCTCTCTCTTTCCGCAGCATAGTACCCCCAAAGATGGAGAAGCCTTGTCTCTCTTTTTCTCTTTGTCTCTCGTGCCTGCTTGCCTGCCCTGCCTAGCTCCGTCCTCTGGCTCCTTTCCCTTCACTCTTCCAAGCCAGAATGAGATGGAATGGGAGGCACAGGCAGATTTGAAACCAAAATGGCTGCTTCTCTGCCTCCGCCTAGTTTCCCCCCTCCCGGAGCCCTGATGGGCAGAGAGGCATGCCAACCCTTTTGGCTTCACTTCTTTGCAGGGATTGGTTGCTCTGTGACTTTTTAACTGCATCACAGAGCAATCCAAAGGAATCAAAACTTTTGGCACATGGGCGATTATAAAATAGCATCATAAGTACGGATTATCCAAAACCGATCCGATTTACAATACTTTACAATTTTTTCCATAGGCCTAATACTTACTAAACATTATATATGTTTATGATATATGATATATGTTGTTCAGACTCCCAACAATAAATTCATTTTTTTAAAAAAAAAATATTTCAGACAAGCCTTTTAAAATATTTATAATGTATTCTTATGTCCCTTCAACCCATTTAGGATTGCATTCCATGATTTATATGTACATTATTTTGACTAATCCTGAAGACAACATGTTTTTAAAAACTCAATTGGTTTGCAATTCAGCAATTAATTGAATGGGTCTATTCTAATTGGGACTAGCAACTGAATTTCCAGTGCATATCCTTAACTATGTAGATAGATATCAACTCAAATCTTTCCCAGCAGGAAAAAAAAACAGAAAAATGTTGCTTGTTTCTTTCTTGGCTATGTATCTATAAGTTGGATTGGGACTGATTGTTGTTCAACTTCTGCCTTACCAATTTGCTTAAGAGATATCACATTTCTGCAGGTATACTGTTATCAGATCAATGCTTTTTCTAAGCAATACTGTCAAGGTTTGAAATAAATATCTAATATAAATGGTGGAAAATAACTATTCTAATGAATCAGCTGTTGATATCTTGGAAATGAAAAATGCACATTTTCCTCTGTGCACATATTCCGTACTGTAGTGCACATTTTTATTAATCTGATTGTGTGGCTGCTCTCTATATAACCCAACACATGCATTCTTTTTGCATATTGTCCTTCTTCCATATAATACTGTGACAAAGAAGAAAGTCTAGAAAGGCTATAAGCTGTATGCCTAAGCCTACAGATGCTTCAAGGATTAGACCTGTATGAACTCTCATATGAAATGACCTAATCGGTATCTCTCGGATTAACGTATGCATTAGAATATTTCCAAAGACCATGTTTTGTGACTTGCTGTTTGCTGTGAAAGAAAGTGAATACATAAAAATAGACTATGAAATAACTGGAAAGAAAGATGTACTTTTAAAGATCTCAGTTCTATGGAAACTAAGTAGAACAGAATGAGCTGTCTTCTGGCAGTATCTTATTATTTCTAAGCAAGTTCTTCATGGTAAATTATTTACTCAGATAAAATTGAAATAAAATGTAGTGCTTTTTGTTTTGGTACCTTGCTATTTTTGAGAAAACATCAAACCAGATGCTATGGAAACTCAAATGCTGTATATTCTGTTCTACTACCCACCGAGTTATGTTCCCTACTGTTACAAGAGAGTTTCCTTTGCAAGCTATTGTGTGAATAAACTTAGATAACTGCCATTTGGAGAGAAAGAAATGCATAGTCCCTGGGATACCGGGTTTATGTATTTTGTAGCAGTTCTAAATTCTCCCCTTAATAAAAGTAGCAAGAACTGTCAGGTTATTTTATGGCTGCCATGGTGATCTGTTTTGTTCCTTTCCTCCCTCTTTTCCCTAATCAGCAGGGTGATTTCCTACAAGCTATATTTTGATCTGTTAATTTTTTTTTCAGCGTGAAGGTGCAAAAAGATATGCCTGTTCTCCATAGAAACTGCTGCTACAATGATGAATGGAGATCTAAAGCTCAAAGGGAGCATAACTTCCTTTATTGCCAGCACACAACTCTGTTAATGATTGAATGGAAACGATGCTCAAATGTAACTGGAGACCTAAAGATTTTCTGTCTCCAGTGCTTTCTTGCACTCGAGGCATGAAAGAAATGCAAGAGGAAAAATGTTTAAACTAGCAGAATATTGTGTTTTTAAAAAGGAAAGAGTGAGAACATGAAATGAACAGAATTATCATTTCTTATTCATCTAAGTTGACTCACATACATCACATCTTTCCAGTGTATTTCCAGGAGTATAGCAATGTCATGAACCTCCAGTACATATAATTTGCCTTGTGTATTTAACACTTTTCATAAATTATGTCCACTGATTTAATCAATGGGGGAGTGAAAGGTAGAGCTATCCTTATTTGCTGTGACCCACAGCATTCACATGTACAGTACAAATGTCTGTAGCAGGGAAGCTTTTAAACACAAAGCTACTCACATGAAGGTGCCATGGGGGTCAGTCCATTATAGGGTCATGGAGTCAGTGATTTCATATGTGGCTCCTCGTTTCCTTGTTGCCTTGAATCAAGCTTTGTGTGCCAAGAATCAAGTTATTTCCTAGCCTTGCTCAAGTTCATGGACTAAAGGACCTTGTCCTCTCCCCTCACTTGCTTGGCAAGTGAGTGTTTCTGTTATTGGATTACAACTTTGGACCTTAATATTTCATATTGGACATTGCTTTTTTGGACTAATTTTGACCTTTCCTGAAAGGTCTACTTCTGGACTATTTCCTATACTTGTTTTTATTAACTTTATATATTTCCTTAATAAAGATATTAGATAGATTCTGGCCTCTGTGTATGGTTATTGGTGCTCTGCAGCCTGGGTCGTGACAGTTTGACTCCGCCACCCTAAGCACCAATTAACCTAGGCCAGAATGTCTACCGGAGCCGGACCGGGGGCCCAACCACTCAGTTACACCATCGACAAGGATGAAGTGGACCGCATCCGTGATAAGCTCAATGCGCAGGAGGGAGAAATAAGGGGATTGAAGGAACGCGGAATCCGTCTCCCGGCCCTGGCGCTGCCAACCAAGTTTACTGGAGAAGCTTCTAAGGTTCATGTTTTCCATCGCCAATGCCAGGCTTATCTAGAGGCCCGTAATGCCGAGTTTCCCCAAGAAGACATCAAGGTGGCGTGGATCTACAGTCTCCTAGACGGGCCAGCGGCCAACTGGGCGACGGCACTGTTCGACCAAGACTCCCCACATCTAAGATCAGCGCAACAATTCTTGGATCACATTAAGGCGACTTGGGGGATTGAGGACAATTTGGAGGCAGCCGGCCACAAACTCCGGCGCCTCTCCCAAGGGGACAGACCCATGTCCCAGTACATAGCCGAGTTCCGAGTGCTGGCCCATAACACCGGATGGAACGATATAGCCCTCAGAGGACAATTTCGGGAGGGTCTCAACATCGAGATGCTGGAGGAAATCTCCAAGGTGGATCCTCCACACTCTCTTGAAGCACTCATTGATCAATGTTTACGAGCTGAAGTCATGATTGCCAACAGAAGACAATGGATCCGAGGCCAGAGCGGTAGGACCGGAGCGAGACCTCCCGATCCCACCGGCGTCCAGCCGCGCCCAGTGTGGAGACCCCCGCCACCAGCCCCATACCCCAGAGGAAGCGAGGAGGTGCCGATGCAGTTGGGCAATGTGCGTCCCAGATTAGATGCCGCCGAGAAGGCCCGTCGCCAACGCCTAAATCTCTGTTGGTACTGCGGAAACGGGGGCCACTTTGCCAGAGAGTGTCCAGCCAAAGGGAAGCCCGCCGCTCGTCTGGCGGCGGCGTCCTCCACGGAGACGAAGACGTCTGAGGCGGCTGGCGCACAGCCGGCGGGGGAAGCCAGCGACCGGGCGTAGAGAGGCTCGCCAACCCGGTCAAAAAACCCACTCAAGAGCCGCCAACCGGGGTCCTATTTCTTCTAGTGGTCACCTTGTGGTCAGTAAAAAAAGGACCCGTCATGGTCCATGCCATGATAGACTCAGGAGACACAAACAACTTCATTGACAGAGAGTATGCCGACTCTCTGGGATTACAATATCACGACTTCAAGAATGCCCGTGTGGTGCAAGCCATCGATGGCCGCCCCCTCAAGACAGGTCCCGTAAGCCAGTGGTCGGAACCCACCAGAATGTGGATAAGGGAACACATGGAAGAGATTTCCTTCTTTGTTACCGAGGTTCCCCACTTCCCTGTGATTTTGGGAATTCCATGGCTGACACTCCACGACCCAAGCATCTCCTGGTCCAACAGGGAACTGCAGTTTGCTTCAAAATATTGCCAAAACCATTGCCTTGTAGCCAAGGTATGCCATGCCACAGACGCTGAACCCATCATCACCTTGCCCAAGAAGTACTCAGAATATTGGGATGTATTCAATGAAAAAGAAGCCGAGAGACTACCCCCACATAGACCTTATGACTGTGCCATTGACTTGGTGGAGGGGGCCCCGATTCCGCGAGGACACCTCTACTCCCTGACTGAACCAGAGCAAGAAGCTCTCAGGGAGTTCTTAGAGACAAACCTCCGCAAGGGGTTTATCAGACCCTCTCAATCCCCAGCCGCTTCCCCAGTGATGTTTGTGAAAAAGAAGTCAGGGGACCTTCGCTTGGTGGTGGACTATAGAGCATTGAACAATATCACTAAACGAAACCGGTATCCCCTGCCTTTGATCTCAGACCTCTTAGACCGGCTTCGAGGGGCTAAAGTTTACACCAAACTGGATCTTCGAGGAGCTTATAATCTAGTTCGCATCAGGGAAGGGGACGAGTGGAAGACTGCCTTCCAGACAAAATTCGGTTTATTCGAAACCCTGGTTATGAATTTCGGTTTATGTGGAGCTCCCGCAACGTTCCAGCATTTTGTCAACGATATCTTTCAGGATTATCTAGATCGGTTCCTGATTATCTACCTGGACGATTTTTTGGTGTTTTCTAGATCACAATCAGAACATGAGAATCACGTCAGAATGGTGTTACAACGATTGCGGGACCACGGACTTTATGCCAAGTTGGAAAAATGCGCTTTTGATCTACAAGAGGTAGATTTCCTGGGATATCGTGTCTCGCCACTAGGGCTCACCATGGACCCGGCAAAGGTCACAGCAGTATTGGAATGGCGGGCGCCAACCAACAAGAAAGAGGTGCAACGATTCTTGGGGTTCGCGAACTACTACCACAAGTTCATTCCAGACTTTGCCCGCTGGTCTGACCCAATCACCAGCTGCATCCGTGGGAAACAGCCTTTCCGCTGGACAGATCAAGCAGAGAAAGGTTTCCAGCAACTAAAGAAATTATTCACGTCCCAGCCAATCCTTCAGCATCCAGATCCTGAAACCCCTTTTGTCGTGCAGGCGGACGCCTCCGATGTGGCGATTGGGGCTGTACTCCTACAACCAGTGGGAGATCATCTCCATCCTTGTGCCTTTTATTCCCGTCAATTGACTGCACCAGAGAGAAATTACACTATTTGGGAAAAAGAACTTTTGGCCATAAAGGCAGCCTTTGAAACTTGGAGACATTGGTTAGAAGGGGCCAAATATCCCATTGAAGTCCATACTGATCATCGGAATCTAGAGCATCTAAGAACTGCCCGCAAGCTAAATCAGAGGCAACAACGCTGGGCTTTATTCTTTGAACGTTTTAACTTCCAAATTCATTATGTAACCCCAGCCCAGACCAAGCAAGCAGAAGCCCTGTCACGGAAACCGGAATACGCTGCAGGGCGCAAGGAGACCTTTGAGTCCCAGCTGCTACAACCCGAGAACTTTGCCACGCTCACAGTGGGAAACACCAAATCCACTCCCATTGAATCAACTCCCTCTACTCCAGGGCCCCTTTGTGCTCAGGAAATCAGGGCTAGTCAGCAAGCAGATGCTTGGGCACAAGACCAACTTCGCCAAGGGCTACGTTTTCCCTTTTCGCTCAAAGATGGGCTACTTTGCTATAGAAATCATGTTTACATCCCCCCAGGACCGGGCAGGGAAAAAGCACTTCGTCTGTGTCATGACTGCAAGCCAGCAGGGCATTTCGGACTATTCAAAACCATGCATTTGATCCTAAGAGACTTCTGGTGGCCCAAGATCCGCAAGGATGTGGAGAAATATGTCAACACCTTCCCAGTATGCCAGCGCTCCAAGACAAGAAGGGAAAGATCCTCAGGGCTTCTGCATCCCCTCCCTACCCCATCCCACCCATGGGAAATAATCTCTGCGGATTTTATCACTGATCTACCACCTTCCTGAGGATTCACCACGATCCTAGTGGTGGTGGACCTTTTTACCAAGTTAGCCCATTTCATTCCCTGTGATGGCCTTCCCACGGCCAAAGAGACTGCAGATCTATTCCTTCAACATGTTTTCAGATTACATGGATTGCCCAAGAGTTTGGTCACAGACCGTGGGTCCCAATTCACCTCTCGGTTCTGGAAAGCACTACAAAAACTATTGGGCATAGACTCTCGTTTATCTTCGGCTCACCATCCCCAAACGGATGGGCAAACTGAGCGCACCAATGCCACTTTGGAACAATACCTTCGCTGTTATGTGAACTACCAGCAGGACAATTGGGTTTCCCTGTTACCGCTGTCAGAGTTTGCCTACAACAATGGGGTCCAGGCTTCAACTAAAGAAACCCCGTTCTTTGCAAACTACGGCTTCCATCCACGTTTCTCTCCTCCTGTCATTGAAACCTCAGAAGTTCCCGCAGCAGAGGACTGGCTGCAGGAACTCACAGCGGTGCAACAACTTTTGCTCCAGCAACTGGACCAAGCCAAGGAGGACTATAAACGCCACGCTGACAAACATCGCCAGCCGGGCCCCGAAATCAAGGTAGGAGACCGGGTTCTTCTGTCCACTCGCTTTTTGCCCTCCCATCGCCCTTGCCGGAAATTAGATGCCCGTTTCATTGGGCCCTACCCAGTGGTGGCGCAACTTAACCCCGTGACTTTCAAACTCCAACTTCCGCGCTCTATGCGCATTCATCCAGTGTTTCATCGCTCTCTGCTCCTTCCGGCGGAAGGTGTGCGCCCTGATGCAGACCGGCCGGCCCCCGCTCCTGTTTTGGTGGATGGGGAGGAGGAATTCGAGGTTCAGGACATTTTGGATTCTCGCTTTCACCGCCGCCGCCTACAATATCTCATTGACTGGGTGGGTTTTGGTCCCGAGGAACGTTCTTGGGAAGACGCTTCCACAGTCCATGCCCCCGATTTAACCCGCCGCTTCCATCTGACCTATCCCGCCAAGCTGCGGCCTCGCGCCTCGGGGAGAGAGTCCCAGTTTGAGAGGGGGCTTGAGGAGGGGGATAGTGTGATGACTCATGGGCCATGTAGTCCCGTTCCTAGTGCTGTTGTGAATGATGAAGAGGAAAACTTGGGTTTTCCACCATTTCAGCCAGAAAAGGAACTATCCCAGCCAGAAATTGAGCCTTTGCACCTGCAGGAGGCTTGTCTTCCAGAAATCTGCCAAACAAGCCCTGAGTCGAGTTCTCCCCCTTTTTCGCGCCGTAATTATTATCTCCAGCAAAAAGGAGTGCAACAAGCTAATCGCAGGAGTTTGAGAATTGCAGCAAAGCATTCAGATGATTAAGCCTGCTGCCATGAGAAATTTTAGGGAGTCATACATCTGGACACAGAGATTGACTTTCGTTTCTGATTCCCCAGAGAAGTGTTCTCTGGTGGGGAAACGAGGCCTATTTAGGTTCCTTGCTCCCGAAGGAATCTTGCGGAGTCAATTCGTCAGCTACCGGAGCAGCGTGTGTGGACAGCTACTCCTGCTTTCAAGCCTTTGTTCCTGTTCCAAGCCTTCGTTCTCAGCCTTGTTTTTCTCCCCGGATCTTGCCTTGTTTTCCGGACCTCGCCAAGTAATTACCACGGATCTTGTTCTTGCTCCTCGTTTCCTTGTTGCCTTGAATCAAGCTTTGTGTGCCAAGAATCAAGTTATTTCCTAGCCTTGCTCAAGTTCATGGACTAAAGGACCTTGTCATCTCCCCTCACTTGCTTGGCAAGTGAGTGTTTCGGTTATTGGATTACAACTTTGGACCTTAATATTTCATATTGGACATTGCTTTTTTGGACTAATTTTGACCTTTCCTGAAAGGTCTACTTCTGGACTATTTCCTATACTTGTTTTTATTAACTTTATATATTTCCTTAATAAAGATATTAGATAGATTCTGGCCTCTGTGTATGGTTATTGGTGCTCTGCAGCCTGGGTCGTGACAGTTTCACTGCTAAAGATGTTCAAATTGTGTACACAAGTGAGAAGATGGAGGGGACAAAGCTGGGAAACTATCCAGACTGGTTGGTGGATTATGGGGTTTACAGACCAGAAAGTAAGTTTTCTAAATTGTGAGAAGTTAGCATAATTTAATTTGTTTTTGTAATTACTGCAATTCAATAATGCTATCTGACAAAAATAGCATTAAAAAGAAGGAATTGTTAAAGAATAGGACTGGCAATGCTTATTTACCAAGAAGGCTGAAAGGAATCTGCATGTTCAGAAAGCAATATGTCGCTGAATATCACTTGGATGGAGGAGTGAAGCTAGCAGGGATGGGTGATGGTTTTCAGGTGGGTTCCTTAGAGTTTCTGGTTGACCGTTGTGTTGATCTTCCTCCAGTATGTTGCTTCCAGATATTTTAAAATAATAAAATCATGGGAGTTTGAAGAGACCACAAGGGATTGTTGATCTCTTGGGATCAGTTTTCCAAAATACCTGGAAGGCACCAGTTTGGGGAACATATCTGGCAATCTGATAATATTGCCGAATTCATATTAACTCTCTTTTTCTATAGAAAGAGGATTATGATAATAATATTACCATCACCAAACAACATTGGTTGCCATCTCTTTTAGAGGAAGAAACAAACTCAAACTCTAGTCAGGTAGCTATTGCTGAAATGCGTTTAGTTACCACAATCATCAATATTCTGCAGTTGTCATATAGGGATCCCAGATGATGCCCAGGCTGTCACCTCACTTAAATGGAGAATTCTCAAATGGGAAGATCAACCTGACAGCAGACATGAAACTGCCAGCTTGCCTTCAAGCCACCTGAATTGGAAGTAACTCCCCAAAGCACCCAACAGACCTTGCTAACAGCCTGATCCAGTTCAGGCAGGTTGATGACAGTAATGAAGGACTGAAAGCGGGAACAACAATTGCTGGGTTCCAGGATGAGTCATCTCCATAGGGTCAGTTTGCAAAAAAGACTTAGTGAAGCACGAAAAAGGTGAAGAAATGCAAACTGTTGATAGCTCTCATGAGTCACGGATGTCCCTGGAGTTTTTTTTTAATACAAGTAAACAAAATATTGGCTAGCACTTGAAGAAGAGAAATAGTATAGAACAATGCTGAGTAGAAAAGAAAGAAAGAAAGAAAGAAAGAAAGAAAGAAAGAAAGAAAGAAAGAAAGGGAGGGAGGGAGGGAGGGAACATAGTCTGACCATGGGGTTTTCAGACTCCAAATCTAAAAAAAGATTGTTGCCTGCTAAGTCTGGGACCAAGCTGACCAACTAGGAGAGGCTGGATATGATGGGATCTCTGAACATTTTTTTCTAACTGCAACAGGCTCTGGAAAAGCATATGGTAAAGTGCTCTTGGGACTGTCATTTCTGAAAACAAAAATGTTCCTGCATATAAAAGATTATTTTGTATATATATTTTCCTTGTAAATCAAGTTCAATCTCTCATCTGTTACTAGCTGGACTTGCCTGTGTTTGTGATCAGTGCTTCTGTGTAATAGTTAAATGATGCACAGAACAGATTATTAGTAGTGTTATGATTAATTGTTTATGAGGCCATTTATGTATGGAAATAACACAGTGTTTTCTGGGCACTGTATAACAACAATGACTTCATTGAGAGTTAAAGTAAAAAAAAAAAACCAGCAGACATTTCTGACATGGAAACACAATTATGAAGGTAATGGTAGTGGAAAAATCATTAATTGATGTTTTGTCTGCCTTTGAAATATGTATTAATATCTGCACTCAAAAGTGGCATTGTGAATATTGGGTTAGATTCGCTAAAGACCTCATATCATGACATCTCCAATCTGTGTGATAGTGGGGGGATTCACCACGTATTGTGGCAAATCTGGCTTGGAGTGTGGGGAACCCGTTGCCCCAAATTGCCCGGATCTCCCCTCACCTTATACACAGGTGGAAGCGTTGCTGTCTGGCTCCCCCCCCCCCCCAGTGTTTTCAATGCAACACAGGAAACCTCCCATTACATGACATTGATCTACTTCTGAAAGGGATCCATGCCTGAAGAGAGGTGCAATTTTGCCCATCCAATGAGGTGGTCATAGAAAAAGGGGGAAAAAAAGAGATTGACTTGCATGCTTTTTAATCTACTTCTAGATCCTCTGCACGGCTGGTGGGGATGAGGGAGGGGGCCTTCTCAGTGGTGGCCCTCCGACTCTGGAACACCCTCCCCAGAGAGATCAGGCAAGCCCCTACACCATCCTCTTTCCGCAAGGAACTGAAAACCTGCTGGTTCCTGCAGGATTTTGAGCAGGATTAGTCCCTAGCCCCCCCCCCCCCCCGGTTGTCAACTAGGACCCTGTTCTTCACTTTATCCACTTCCTGGTCCTATGATACTCTGATGCACTAGTCTTTGCCTAGCCCCCTCATAGTTGTCCATGCCCATTCTGAAGTTCTGGTCATTGGTACTTTGAACTGGAATTTAAAAGTAGAATTTTATGTTCTTATTTATTATGTTCATTATGTTTATTATGTTTAACTTTGTTGTATGGTTTCCTTTTGGCAATTGAATGCTTTGCTTTATGTTGGAAACCACCCTGAGACCTCTCGAGGAGATGGGGCAGAATATAAATAAAATTTATTTATTTATTTATTTATTTATTTATTTTCTGCCTTGATATTCTGGTTGTATGACTATGTGGAATGGCCCTTAGAGACATTAAAAGAGAAGAAGCACCTTGTGAAAAACACTTAAAGAAGCATAGTTTCTCAATACAGTTCCTGATTCCTAGTATGTGGCTGCTTAACTTAAAAGAGACACTTGAATGCAATGCTATAGATAAGAAATGTATTTTCTTTGCCAGCTGGGCAGGACTTTCTGTTCCATTCAAAATCTAAGGAGGATTCAGTAAGTGGAAAAGCTCTCAGATACCAGGACAGAATAAGAAGTCTATTGTCATACATTTTCTTCCTCTCCCCCCCCCCCCACTCTCTCTCTTAAAAAACCCTTTGATCCAGAAACTCAACTGCCAAGCTTCCTGACAATGTGAAACCTGCAGAATGAATCTAAAGAGCTGTTTCAAATAAAATCCTATCATTTAAAACTATTTTTACTTAAACTCTTATAGATAAGATCACAAACCTAATAATTTTCTTAAAGGTTATGTAATTGGATAGGGGGCAGGATTCCTTTAGAATGTGAAAAAAAGAAAGCACAATTTCCAAAGTGGTAATTTTAAAACTATTTTAGGGCATGATGAAAACACCTGATACCTTCATTTTTGATATCAGAATTAGAAAGCATTGCTTCATTTAATCAAAGAGTTGGAAGGGCAATCCATCCAACTTCAAAAACTGATTTACTTGTATATTATAAATTAAGATACCATGCAGTTCCCCAGATGTTGGATTAAGACTCCCAGCATCCCTCATCAACAATTCTGCTGTTTAAGGGTGCTGAGATTGAAACCCATCAAAATCTGACCTCTTGTTCTCCTTGTGGAGTAGTGGTTTGACTTTTGGACTACAACTATTGGAGACCAAGGCTCAAATCTCCACTTGACCATAGAAACCTACAGATGGATTTTGCAGAAGTTGCATTCTCTCATCCTCAAAGGAAGGCAATGAAACATCTGCCCCCCAAACAAATTTTGTCTAATAAAATCAATGATATGTTAGCTGTAGGGTTGCCATAAATCAGAAATGACTTGAAGGTGTAAAATAGTAACAGCCTGTAAATTCTATCAGTCAGAGGGTCCATAAAAATTGGTATCTGGATGTTTCTTTAAGCTACACATTTTAAAAAGAAAGGATGCATAGGAAGGGGGTGATTTGTGGTATACTAGTGAGAATATTTAGGAATGCTACCTTATTAAAATAATTTTCCTTAGTGCTCATGATGTTCTTACTTGGAAGATATGGCAAATCTTGTGTTTCTTTTAAAAGGAGGCATGGGGAAAAAAGAGGAAAATCACAGCAACTTTGGGAATTGTTATTTTTGCATTATTTTTCATGTATATTAATCCAGTTCTTTGGATGCAGTCCCAAGTGGTATTAAGGTCTTAGGTGTAAAATGTATTTATACCATAATGAGAATGGGTAGAATATATTCAGATAGTATCTGTCAGGGAAAACCTCTTGAAGAGATTAATAGACTCCTATTGTGTTTGGCTTAATCTGGAGCTTTCTATGGTGTTTATCGTGTTCCATTATCACTACCATGTTCCCATTGTGTTTGTTTATCAATGGTGCCATTTTTTTTTGGCTAAATTGATATTTTATAATCAAAGCTTATAATATGATTGTTGAAGTATCTTTTAGAGGTAGAACTATAGTTCAGGAACATGGCACTTGTCCTCTACCCAAAACATCCAGGTTCAATCACCAGGATTTTCATGTAGGGCAGTAAAAGACTCCTGTCAAATATCCTGGGAACTTATTGGCAATCTGTACAAACATACTCTGACTCAGTGTAATGCAGGTTCCTGTCTTCCAAAAGGCATTTCAAAATTGATACATTGATTCTTATCCTTAATGGCTCTGGGCATCTGTCCTCCTATTTAGAGCCAATTGAGATGTTGACCTGCAATGCCCATAATTCCTCAGCATTGACAATGCTGGCTAGGGTTGCTGGGATTTGCAGTCCAATGACATCTAGTGCACAGCAATAGCAAGCATAGCCTACCTGGGCTGGGGGGAATCCAGAACAGGTTTTCCCTCAGCCCAATTAGGCTATGCT